>NC_051156.1:145614177-145818620 GCF_013339745.2 Dermacentor silvarum
TTTTAAAAGGACGAACTGACTGGCATGTGAGATCCATTGTAGAGAATTGAGGACGAAATAGGATTGAACGTCAGATGATTATCTCATTTGGCTGAGAGCGTCGTGCCGGAACGCGCTGTTCGTCTTAGAATAATATTCAATTAGTCTCAGTGATATGCACTTTGTGCCCTAAGCAGGCGAGTTTCTTGTGCTGCATATAAGTGGCCACAAAGGGCTGCAGCGTGGACATTCCGTGTCTTGTGGTGGGGCATCCAGGTGCCCATAGGCATATTTACCATGGGATAGGGGGAGCACTTGCCCCTCCACATTCAAAGAGGGAGGATAAGCCCCCCCCCCCCCCTCCACCCACTTTTATTTGGTCATTGTTGGCAGGCATAAAATGAAATAAGCTTGGACAAAACAGGGTAAATTGTAGATTATTGGAGATGCTTCGTCCTGCAGTGGACATAGCATATGCTGATGATGAGGACGATTGGCAGCACATTGGCAAATTCAACAATTCAGGCTAACTTTTCTTTCAGCGTAGCAATTATGTAATTAACGGACCTTTATTACACATTCCGTCCTTGAACTGCAGTGAGCATTGCCTTTCATTCCCACCACAACGCATAACAGGTTCTGTCGGTGCAAGCCAGCATTGCCAAGGAGGCTACCGCTGCACAGACCTCTCCTCATAGCAAGAGTAGAACTTGTTGCTGGGCGAGTTGGTTGACATGTGAGGAAAGCATGGTTGCGCGAACTGGAAAAGAAAGTCTTGGAAAGGAAAGTAGGAAACGATAGGTCAAGCGCTGAACTTCCACTGTTTTATTCTTACAGCAGAGCAAGATGGATTTAACAAATGCGCATGCGTGTTTTAGTGTCGTGTAAGGCGATTACAGTGACGTTTTTAACAGCTGCATCTCGTCAAACAGAAAAACGGACGTATCACTAATACAACTCGTGCCTCTCTTTTTTATGTGGCACGCCTCCAAAAGTTCTCTAGCTAACGTATCACCACTCTTGCAATTATCTTAATGTCACGCATTAGTGGCTCACATGTGCCGGCCAGGTCGCGCAGGTCGCGGTCAAATGACGCCTTTGAACGACGACCTGTATTTCAGCGACAGGGAATATGCATTGGTTCCTGCGTCGCACGCGTGATCCGTGACATTTTCCTGGCGTGACCGCGACGTGTACTGTTCCTTTGACGATAGGTTCTACCTTAAGGCTTTTAGATACGTTGATGATTTTTAATTTGTTTGAAAAGCAACCATGATTTTACCGTTGACCAGTGTATTAACGAAGTTTTACGTGATTTTAGGCTACATAGGAAGGGCATGCTATTTACACATGAACTCCCTTCCCATGGCAGTTTTTAGATCTGATTTTAGTTTTTGACAAAAACCACGTCTGTTGGCGGTATAGCCCCCGTGCACAGAAGGAATTGCTGCCATACGATTCGGCACATTCGAAGTTAGTAAAAAGAGGAATAGCCACTCTATGCCTTGAGTCTGCTCTCATGAAGTCATGCTCTCATGCGATGCAGGCTAGCTTTGACAACCAATTGGCGAGGCTACAGACAGCTAGCTACCAAGCTTGGTCGTAGGGGCCATCTTAAAAACATTGCTCCAGAAGGCGAAGGGCAAAAAGCATATGCCTAACCCTAACCAAAAAGGATGAAGCCCGCAGTGGTGCCATATGTCCAGAAACTTCCCACAATTTGAAGAAAGTCGCAAGTAGGTTTAGTGTACGTGTTTTCTCAGCGCCACGCAAGTTGGCTAGACTGTGGCCACGCATTAGCCGCGTTGACAAAAAAAGTCAGGGTGCCAGAAAAACCACACCAGACCTTACGTGAAATGTGCGACTGGCGTTATTATGAGATACCGCTGAAATATGGGAAATCCTACGTGGGCCAAACGGGGAGAATGAATTGTCAATCATGAACAGAGGTAATGCGCACTTACCTGCGCATTGGGCCGGCACATGTGAGCCACTACTGCGTGACATTAAGATAATTGGCAAGAGTGGTGATACGTTAGCTGGAGAACTTTTGGAGGCCTATCACAAAAAAAAGAGAGGCACAAGTTGCATTAGTGATACGTCCGTTTTTCTGTTTGATGAGATGCAGCTGTTAAAAACGTCACTGTAATCGCCTTACACGACACTAAAACACGCATGCGCATTTGTTAAATCCATCTTGCTCTGCTGTAGGAATAAAACAGTTAAGTTCAGCGCCTGACCTATCGTTTCCTACTTTTCTTTTGAAGTCTTTCTTTTCCGGTTCCCGCAACCATGCTTTCCTCTTCATAGCAAGTTTGAGCTTGTACTACTTGCATAGGTGTATTCACCAGGGCCGGGGGAAAGGGGGACCATACTTTCTCCCCTACACTTCTGAAAGCGGGCATTGTCGGCTGCATGCATGCAGTCGAGTGCAGTAAAAATCTGGTGTGGTTGAGATGCATCTCTGCTAAAAAGAATCCAGACGTAGACCAAAGTGAACACAATATTTCAGAATAAGCTGAGGTGTGCTCGTACAATGCAGGTGTCCCGAGAAATGAAAGGAATTTGAATTAGTACAACTGCAACAACGTTGAAACCAAACGACAGAAATATCTCAATTGATGCACTGTAATTTAGTTCATGCATATATAATGGATTTTATTGTATATTCAAGGTTCATCTTTCTATTATACTTGAACTCGGTATGAAAATTTCACTGCTTGAACAGCCCTGCTTTTTTACAATTCTCTTCAGCTTTCAGATGCAATCATGTGTCCTAATGTGTATTAAATGAAATTGATCTAATTGGCTTCTATAGTGAATTTGTTGCTTAGGCTTTCTTGCTAGTAATGTTCGTGTGGACAAATAGTTTATTGTAGTGACGTCAGTATAGTGAACGTGAGTGCGTGTAAAGAAAAAAGAAAGTGCGACATACGTTTTGGCTGGTGGACCAGCCTTTGTCAAAGCGAAACGTTGGGAAAATGCACTGTGCAATAACAGTGTGCGGCGTACTATCTTTTTTAGTTAATATACTACCAGTGTCAGCGCGATATATATATAGTGTTTGTTATGCCATAGCTGGTGCCCGTATGGGGTTTAGACCTATGCCGTGGGAGAACTTGTGCATTGTCTCGCTTGTTGTGCGACCTCTTGCCTTTCACTTACGAGCATAAAGGTCTACAGATTTCGGAAGATAAATAAGTTCTGCTTATATCCTGGGCTAAATATGATTTTTTTAAATATATAGGAAGGCAATTTATTCATTCTTTTTGTGCAGATATTTCTTCCATGAAAACTTTGGTAAGAGATGCGAACTTTTAAGAGAACAATACAGGGGAATTGGCTCAGCCTATACACTAGGCTACAGATGCAAGTTTTCATCATTAGTTGTCAGTTAATTGGGAAATCCAAACTACTAAGGCACAATCAATGTATGTTGACTGTGAGTAACACACCGGTCTGGTTTACTAGTGCCAGCATTCCTAGCTGACTTCTCTCCTTTTGCCCTTGTTCGTACATCTGTTTTGCTTTATTATGTGGGGAAATGAGGCATGCATGCCGTGCTCTAAACTACATAAATAAATTTTGGGCAGTGGTTTATGTCATCTGTAATTTCTTTCCATAGATGGCATTGCCAGCTGAGGACCTCCAAGTAACAGCACCCCACATTTACTGCACTCCTGAGAAGATTTGTGTTTTTGCTGGCAGCCAAGCCGAACTGATAACAGTCTCCAAGTCTGGATTAGGACGGGCACTTATTTTTTGCCTTTTGACTTACTATATTAAGAACTTAGAATATCCATTTGCATTTTTCCAAATGCTTGCTCTCGTGCAAAAAGTTGTGCTGCCAGGAGACAAGCTTGTGAAAGGACTGCTTTCTCCTCGTCTGAAGCGTCTCTGTGCGCTCTTAAGCAAGAAAAATGTAATCTAGACTTTCCATGTTTTTTACCAACTGTGAGGGGAAAGAAAAAAACAACAAACAGTAGAACCCCACTGATACGTTTTTCACGGGACCCTAAAAAGTAAATGTAAGAGCCGGGAAACGCAAGAGCCGAGAAACAGGAAAAATTGAGAAATGAGAGTAGTGTTGAATTGCACACAATATTATTTTAATTCTTACATTTGAAAAAAAAAGTCATAGCCCGAACGCCGAAGCATCGATTGCGATAGCAAATTAGTAGACAGCTATACAAAGTAAGGATAGTAGTTTTATCGGCAGTATAAACTTGTAAACATTTACTTATTACCTATATTAACAACCATGGTGTCAGCGCCCACAACAAACATGAAAACATCACACTCGATGAGCGTGGACACGCGCTGTCAAACGCTGGCGTGAAGAAGCGCTGCTGCAGCAGCGAGCGAAGTGACCTTTGTGCTGTTGTCTATCGCTTCAACGCAAACCGAGCGCCGAGAACACGCACAAAGCTACAAGCCGCTGACGCACCTACACTGCCTAGACTCTGTCGTCTGCTACCCTCGCAGGCTTTTACTCGTGCGGCGACGGCGTTATTGCCCTTGGACTTTATACGGAGCATCTATATATGCGCCAAAACCAATTTGAGGGCCACAACGCGTCATAGACAGCATCTTTTGATAGCAAATATGGATCTCAAAGGCCATGCCTTTGCTGGCGGAAACCGAAAATACGTCATAGGTGTCGCCCCGGCACTTTGGGTGGCCAATCCCATCATCAAGCTATGCGACATGAAAAGTCAAAATGGCCGCTCTGGCCAGTGCGGGGTGGCAGTTCACAACGTATGAAGCGGGAACGGTCCAACAGTTGTGACGCAACAGCGGGGTGACGAATGCATTGGGTTCTATGGGAGCTCTGCCTGGACCGGCCGAAAACGACAAAACCAATTCGCAGCATCCGGGAACGCAGCACCCGGGAACATAACAGCGGGCTTCTACTGTATGTGATTTAGTTCAAAGCTGTTGGTTAGCTCCAAAGGTGGGAGAGGCTTATTCCATAAGCAGCTGTTTTTTTTGTTTTTTCACGTCATTCCTTGTTTACTTCTAGTCACAAGCAGTGCATTTAATTGCTCTAGTCATTTGTTCGTCTCCCTTCTGGTGGAGGATGGTTAATTTTGTTTTACTTGCGTATTTATAGGCCTCAGAATTTCTTATAAACATAGTTTAAGCATTTAATTCACCCACGTAGATGGTTCTGTTTTGCAAAGAGTAATGCACTCTATTTGCCCTTCTTTGCTCAGTACTAGTAGATCGGTATATATCTGCACCTGTGCAGAAATCTAGTATTGTAGTTATTAAATAGCATCAATTGTGATATGTTTGTCATTTCACACAGTTGTGCTTCGCTGACTGTATATGGTAGGTCTCATGGATGGTATTTTTGTATCAGATCTTGTTGAAGAATAAACTTGTAATAATTTCGCACCTGAGAGTACTCCAACTTATTTCGCGAGAACGTTCACAGAATGGTAAACGGAACAGCTTATTACAAAGGCTCAGGTGCATAGTTAGGAAGTGAAATAGGACATTGCCTTCAAGTACATCAAAGAAACTCATTGTCACCATATCATTGCCAGCAGCGCTTTGCAGTATGCTTTTGCTCACCTGAACTAGATTATTATAGCCAACCTGTAGATGTTGCTTCCCCAAAGTGTTCTTCATTGAGTGTGTACTTCAAGTAATTTTGTGCCTTTGGAAGATGCATTTTTATAAATTGTAGCTTTTGTGCACAAGTAATACTCTAGGAACTGGGGATATTTTTGGCTTTCACATATATTGGAGGGACATTAACTAAGAGGCAGTATATGTTAGAGACCTACAGCTGAGTTATAATGGCAATCAAGCAGGAACTGTACCCAAAAGGCTATGTTAAATTTAGGGGTTACTTCAGCTATTTATTCATATGTCCTTATTGTGATTGCGATGTATTTTTATAGCTAGCCTATAAAATCTATCACCGCGTCATGATTAAAAATGTTCTGCATCTCGAATGGGGCCAACAGTGTGATACCTGTCAGTTGCGTCTGATTTCTTTTCACCACAGATTGTCATGCAGAAGTTTGCATTATGGGAGTGAAAGAAAATGTTTGGGTCAATACCAATTCAAGAAAGTTACGTGCTGTCTTCAAGGCTTCAATGAAATGCATTTACAGTGGAAGTCTTCTTTATAGTCCCACAATTTAAACACCAGCATAATTATATAATCTGAGGTAAGAACATATATCACTCAACTGGCAGGCATGACAATATCGGCCCAATTCGAGATGCAAATACCTTGTCGTGGAGCATTGTTTATTTTCTAGGTTGGCTATAAAAATAGAATGCAAGCAAAAAGAAAAATATCCATATATATATAAATTGCTGAAGTAACCCATAAATTTAACATGTCCTTTAGAGGTTACATTTGCTTTTAGAAAATAAAAGTCTACGGCGTAACCTCTAAAGCTGCATGTTTGTCAAGGGTAACAATGTAACCTATACTATATTGGTTACAATGTACCTTATATTTTGTATTAGTTACAATGTACCTTATAATATATTAGTTACAATGTACCTTATAAATGTGAATTTGTGCACCTATACTAAGGGTTACCCAGCTAAGGGTGTACGACATCTTAATTATTCCTAAATAATCCTAATGATCATTAATCAATTTATAGTTAATCAATCGAAATTAGGCGTATAACTCTTAAGTACACTTATGTGATATTGATGAGGCGTAACTAATTTAACCGTCCATACTCATACTAAAGTTGACTAAGTTAACTTAAATTATTTTAATTATTAAGTCACGCTTTACAGATAGATGGACGGACAGATTTCTGAGGGAAGTAGCCCTATAATGCTTACGCAATGAAAATTTAATTCTCCAAGTGAAATAGATTTATGCGTTCGGGATAGGACTGCTGTGCACATGTCGACGCAGTAGTATCATTGCGAAATCAATGGTCTTCATGATGATGAAGCGTAAACCGGATTGTGAGAGCATTTTGACGAACTCTCGAAATAAGATGAACTGTATGTATTTGTTTTACATATCATAACAGCGAGGTTTGCGTTTTGTTCTGCACATGCAGCTTACGGACAACCATTTTACCATCTAAGCGTTAGCCACTAGTTCGGGATGACTATTTCCCTGAATTTCGCCTACCCCAATGCCTTTGATGTATCAATGCTGTAGCTAGAACACCCGTAGCTTTTTTAATATACAATAGTTTATCTGATTGGCTTTTCATCCATCAAAGTTAAAGACAGAGTGTTCACTTAACTTACATGTTAATGATATTTCGCTTCAAAAGGTAGTGCTGTGGCAAAGCAGGGGGTGACATGGACTTGCAAGGCTAGAACCGCCATACTGCTCTGCATTTTTGTGAAAAGAAGCCACTGCAAAGAAGCCGCTGCCAAAGAGCTACTTTAATGCACATGGCGCATATTTGTTTCATACCTTTTGTGGTGGGAGAGCAAGAATCAAAGGAGTTTTTTTGTATACAGTTATCACTCGCAATGACAAATTAATGGGCGATTTGGGTTCCTCGTATGGCATGCCCTAGATTTCCTTACTTCATTGACAGTCTGTCAGCCTTGCACTACCAAAGCACGACGCCAATCGATTCATTACCTTTTCTGCCGGCGAGCACTGAATGACGCCTAAACCGGCCACATTTTAGCCTTTGTATATGTGAAAGCCTTGATAACGCATTCAGTTGGCAATTCCTATCGAAATGAAGTGAAAACAGGTTCGATCTACATAGTGATGCTTTTAATTAAGCATTTCTTGCCAATGCAACCGTGAATACTCGAAGTTCGCAGTCAACTCAATTGCGGCGCGCTAACCTCGAACTTTGTCCCGGAGCGTTTAGGGATTGCAGCGAATCATCATTCCGGAGGTCTCAATAACGAAATCGATGGAGGGCCGCACTCAGACTCATAGGGAAGGAAGCACGAACTGTAAAGAACAGATCGTAGAGCAGGTGAACAATGCAGAAGAAGAAATAAATTCGGTCATCTATATGGAAAACCTGTGAAGCCCAATTGAAATCAAGCGTTCTTCCTGCTGTGCAGGTAGGTTAGCAGTAGGCCCTGTAGGATTGTTTAGATAAGTGTTGTACGGAACGACGTTCCAAGGAACGGCTTTCCTGGAATTACTTCCTTTTGGGGGGAACGGTGGAACGCCACCGTTTTGTTATGGATCGGTGGAACTGTAACGGTAACTTATTATGTTTACGAAGGAACGGCAGATAGAACGACGTTCCTTCTGTAAACGTTCCACGGCATTGAACAGACGTACGCACGTACGCAACACATCATGAAGGGCGGATGGGCGACCGCGTGAGGCGCAAAGAACTACCGCTTGCCTGTCACGTGACTATGGCGCATTTTCTTTCGTGAGTTCGCCGTTATATTTTTTTGTGACTTGCGACCATCAACATAAAGACAGAGCTGGCTGTGGTGACCAAGCCAGCCGGCGCATATGTTGCCACCTTGTCCGCACCCGAAGATTTCTTCTCGTTCGGGCAGCAAACTCTTCCAACCGAGGCACAGGATGAGCTGTCGTGGTACCTGCAGGTACCAGTTGACTAGCCGCTGTTGCAGATGAAGCACTTCAAGTACAACACTACAGTACCCTCAAGCGCTTCGGTGGAACGGCTCTCCAACATTGCCAATGAAGTCTGACGAAAAAACGGGTTCTTCTGTCGGACACCAACATGAAGATGCAACTCTTGCTCAGTTCAAACAAAGGACTTTACCAAGTTACGAATACGTAGTCTGGATATTTTTACCCACTCATACAGTAATATTGAATCAGCATTCATTTAACGTTTATTTCGATGTGGTTTCTTGTGCAAGAAATTTAAATGTATTGGTGCATGTGAGTAACTTTGCATTTGCACGTCTGATACGCAGTATCCTGACTGCGCATTTTAAGACCGAAGTGGAAAGTGCCATGTGTGTTGCACTTGTAGTAGACGAGCATCAAAGCTGCAGTTAGACATGTTTGGAGTATGTCTGCTGCTCCCTGAAAAAAATCGTCTACGAGCGTTTCTTTGTATTCTTTTTATCTCCAGATAATTTGCTGCCGGCGATGTTCAAATTCGTATAACATACGTAGTTCGATGTGAGTTTTAAAGTGCTTACTTTATTTCGCTTCAGGATTATCCCACACTATATTTTAATTAAAAAATCAAATGAACGTTAATGTAACGCCACGTTCCAATGTTCGAAGTGTAACTGGAAGGCGTTCCTTTCGCATTAAAGGAACTTGTAACGGGAACTCGTTTCAAAATTGGGAAGGAACGAGGAACGAGTTGTCGTTCCTGTTTTAGATTAACGTGAACAATACTAGTTTAGATGAATCGTCCACAGCAGAATAGAATATTTGCACACGAGCCACACGCGAGATCTGCGCATGTCTGTCCAATTGGCGAAATTAATTTCTGCGATTAAGGAAGGAAGGAAGGAAGGAAAATAAGAGGCGAAAGGCAGAGAGGTTAACCAGGTTAAGTGTCCGGTTGGCTACTCTGCACGGGGGGATGGGGTAAGGGCAGAAAAGAAGAGAAAACCAGAGAAGATTAAAAAGAAGAAAAAACAAAAACAAAAAAGAACAAAAAAAAAAACAACAACACATCTGTCCGCACAATTCTATAGTTTTTCATGTAGTCCTGTTTCTTTCAAAAAGCGTACTAGCGCTTTTAAAGCAGTTCGTTCCGACGACGGCTGGGACCATGGACCAAGAATTCTGGCTTCCGTAAGGGGACGGCTGTCTATCTTGTCGAGCGTGGTTCTGAGGACTTTCCTTTGTGCACTAAAACGACGACAATCACACAGAAGATGTGCTATCGTCTCTTTGCGATTAAGAAATACAGTGGTGCTATCACGACAGAGAAGTAAGAGTGCATTTAGGTGAAAAGTGGGCGCGATGTGTGGTCCATGCGTTAACTATAACGGTTCTAGTCAGGTTACTGCTTTTAAATACCACGGATGGTGAATGAAGGATTGCTGCTCAACCTTTTGGATCTTTCTACGAATTCAGATGGTCAGCGTGAATCATTTGACATTCTTCACGGAGAAGACAGCGTATATGTAGATGCTGACCATGGTTATACTTGTCAAAGTATGGAGCATGACGTGCATATTCCGGAGCTGAAGTAGTAGCAAATGTCACAGTTATGAGTAGTGGCTGCTCGTGCACTGAATGCCAAGGTGTGCTGCGCTGGCGAAGGCAAGTCGTTCTGTTTGTGGCTCAAGAGTGATGTAAATGCATGTGACATCTTGACATTCAATGTAATAGCTGTTTTATGACGTCTCGGTTTGGACGACGTTTATTAGGTCCGGGAGCTCGTCAGTGAACCAGCGCAGCACATACGCGATGATAAAGATGATAGATACAGGCGAAGAGGACGAAAGGCAAAAGTGCGAGGATGATGAAATAAACGCCCGCAGTTTACGTGTATGGCACACGCTGGCAATTGTCCTGTCTGGACAACATGATGTACGGGCCTCTGTTGAACAGTCGAAATTCCGGAATGCGCCTAATAGAAAATGTGCCATTTGAGTAAACTAGGCATACGCCGATAATGTACTTATCCCATCATCGATTGCGTAATAAAAAAGTGAGGAAAGATTAAGTCTGACAATGGCGCGTAATAATTGCATTGCTGCTGCCGGCACATTGAGGATGCTCATGACACTCTGTGAACTCAAGTTCGAAAAAAAGTTAAACTTAAGCACTTACACCCATTGTTATAGTTTCGGGCTGCTCATGAACCAATTTTAAATTGAAAATCAATGGTTAGCACTCAACAATGCTGCTGACAGCTTTGCGCGCACCGAGTTGGAGTTTAACCCAACGAAGATGAGGTTTAGTCAGACGTCCTCCTGGGGACGCGACAAACGTGGTGAAGTTGACAGTGCTAGGTCATCTGCTTTGATTGTGGTCTACATCGGCGCAACATTGTGACCAAGGCACTGCACCGAACCGAAAGAACTCTTTCACCACATCAGTACAGAGTAGAGCACTGCACGGGCCCGGGCCGGCCCGAAAGCCCGGGCCCGGCCCGGCCAGCGGGCCAGACCGGGCCGTCCGAAGCGTTTGTCGGCGGGCTCGGGCCGGGCCCGGGCTTAAAGCCGCGGGCCCGGGCCGGGCTCGGGCTTGAGGCCCCGAGCCCGTGCCGGGCTCGGGCTTGAAGCTACGGGCCCGGGCCAGACTCGGGCCCGCTCATTGAAGGGCCTAAGTATGCCTTCGAGCACACGCCACCGTTATGCATTGCATGGTTCAGCGCATACTGTGCCAAGCGGAAGTGACACGTGCAAGATGACTGTCATCATCATCATCATCAGCCTATATTTATGTCTACTGCAGGACGAAGGCCTCTCCCTGCGATCTCCAATTAACCCTGTCTTGCGCTACCTGATTCCAACTTGCACCTGCGATTATCCTAACATCATCACCCCACCTAGTTTTCTGCCGTCCTAAACTGCGCTTCCCTTCTCTTGGTATCCATTCTGTAGCTCTAATGTTCCATCGGTTATCCATCCTACGCATTACATGGCCGGCCCAGCTCCATTTTTTCCACTTAATGTCAACTAGAATATCGGTTATCCCCCTTTGTTCTCAGATCCACACCGCTCTCTTGGCTGTATATCTTATCACATGGCTATATCTTATCAAAGAAAATAGTAAAACAGATGAAGTTCTCATTTTTAACAGTGGAGCTGTTTCAGCCGGGCCTAATGTGTCCGCTGAAGCCAAAAATGTGGGCCGATCCTGGCAGCAGTGCAGAAAGGGTCCAAACGCAATGGCACATACGCCTGTGAAATAGCCAAGCTGAGCCTGGATAAGTCTAGCTAAGAATGGTGGGGACTAATTGCCTATCGATAGGCAAATGATAGCCAATCAGTAGCTAGTCGATAATCGATCAATAATCAATAAATTTCTGAAAATGCTGGGGATGACTTGGTAGTGCTTAGCCTAGCCCAAATACGTGGCCAATACCTTACGATAGCCAATCAACAGCCAATAAATTGCTAATCGATAATGGATCAATTATGAATAAATCCGGATAACTTGGTAGTGCTTAGCCTATCCCAAATACGTGGCCAATATCTTGCAATAGACAATCGATAGCCAATCAATAGCTTATCTATAATCAATCAATAATAAATAAATTCCGGGAAATGCTGGAAATGACTTGGTAGTGCTTAGTCTAGCCCAAATGCCAGCACTAGCTAGGTGCCCATCATCTCCGCTGTCTCTTTAGCATTGCGCCGCCAGTGCAAGCTACGCAAATTTTTTTTTTCTCTTCCGCAAAAAAGAGAACATTGTTTCCGCGTAATGAAAAATAAATTATACAAAGAACCACTCCTCAAACCATGTCCATGTTACCGCTTTTGCGATCGCACTGTTACCAGTGTCGATACTATGGCATTATTTTAGCGCTAAGGCCAGTTACTTTTGTGCTTCAATGCATAAAACAGCTTTTTCCTCAAAAAGTTAACTGGAACGCCGATGCATTTCGTCGGACACTTTAAAATTAATATCTCGAAACTGGTTCAGTCCTGAGAATTCGTTCCAAGTAGATACGCCTTGCGAACTCAGCGGCTATAATTCGTAGATTGAAAGGTGTGCCGTAAAATAAATAATTAAAAAGTTAATTCGCGTAATTATGTTAAATATTAAATTAGGCGTTTTAACCATCCATTAGGCCATCCATGTCAGAATTAGCTTGGAACTACATAAAACAATTAGCCTCCTTAGAGCGTCGTCGCATTAATGCGAACACAAGAAATACTGAGATATGGTCAATTCCATACTTCAGAACACTCTATAAGCATCAGTCGTTAATACATTACCTACCATTCACTTTGAACAAATACAAAAATGGCGGTAATTTCAGTAAGAAAGAACTCAGCTGACAATGTGGTCGCTTGTAATGTATCTGATGTGAATATTATTCTGCCTTTGTGTATGGTTCTGAGCATATAATGTAAATCCTGTTTCGTTTTCTTAGCAAATGTTGATCTTGTAAAATTCAGTCTCATGCTATGTTGTATAGCTGGTGTTGCGTTGTTTTGTATAGCTAGTATCGTTATTGTAGTGTTGTTTAAAATGCATTCTGTTAAAACTTTTTTTCCAATTCTGTTAACTCGCCATGACGCAAATATTCTTTGTCTTTCCGTTCATAGCTATTTCGTCTATGAGGAATTCCAGCGATAGCTGGAAATATATGTGAATTAGTGTGCATGTGTGCCCACTGTTTGCTGTACTATTGCCTTGCCTGGTCTTATGGGTCACGTCAAGCTACATATGTAGCTTTTAGTCCAAAATGACCGTCCAGCATGTAAACTGGACAATAAATTAATTTTATTTGATTGATTTCGTCGGACACTTGGAAATTATTATCTCGAAACTGCTTTAGTCCTGAGAATTCGTTCCAAGTGGATACGCCTTGCGAACTCGGCGGCTATAATTCGTAGATTGAAAGATGTGCCATAAAATAATTAATTAAAACGTTCAATGGCGTAATTATGGTAATTCCTCAATTAGGCGTTTTAATTTCTCGTGGAAGTAATCGCCGCCTCATCGAGTAGTTTAGATCAAGGATTATAACTGTGCTATCTCCCACAGGCAACCTTTCAAAATTTGGTTCAGCTAAAATGAAACGCCCTGTATATTTGCATGCTAAATGACATCGTAGAACCATATCATACAAATCAACTTAAGTGCATGCGCACCACCAGAAAAATAGTAGCACTGGCAATGGGCCGGATTACTGATGTTGCCGTGGGAGAAACAAAGATTTCGGCCTTTTATTGCTTATATACTGCAGCTGATTAAACCTTGAGAAGGTGAGGCTGACAGATACGGTACAATCTGTAAGTAAAAAAAAGAATTTTTTTCTTACAGGCCTGGCCTGGTCATGCACACGCGGGCCCTAGCTAAGCTTAGTAATGAACGCCCGTGCGCGGGCCGGGCCCGGGCTCAGTAACACGGGCCCGGGTTGGGCCCGGGCTTGGAATCACGGGCCCGGGCCGGGCTCGGGCTTTGTATTATGGGCTCGCGCCTGGTAAAGCGGGCCCGGGTCGGGCTCGGGCCGAAATATCATGCCCGTGCAGTGCTCTAGACTACAGAGTCCATGCAAACCCGAGCATAGCGATTCTGCACAGACCTAAGGGCGTCATCGTTGTGTCTGTACTGTGATGCGCCTGGTGACAGTAATCTTTAGTTGCCAGTGTCGTGAGTGGAAGTAATAATAATAATAATAATAATAATAATAATAATAATAATAATAATAATAAGTTTATTTGCCATCATACATATTAGATGGGAGGACGGAGGGAAAAAAGCTGCGCACATGCAGCTTGACCAGCCCACAGCCCCTGATTTGTTTATTTTGGCAGAAGCAGCATATCAACTCATAAAAGTATACACAAAATTGGCACAGTAAGTGAAATGTAAGAAACAGTGCAATGATGGTTTCTTGAACAAAAACAGATTATATTAACACTAAAAACCACGGAACAACATGAAATCACAGCGAAAGGAGGTGAGCAAAATTAAGCACTGTACATAATACGGAGATTCCGATAAGAAGAAGAAAATAAATCAAATCCATCTAATTCGTAGGCGTTCAAAAGACAGGGTAATGTGTAAGATGAACGCTGTTTTCCGGTATTAAGACGAGGAGTATGAACTAACCAGCTTTCAGCATGTCTAGTTGGGTAGCATGATAATTCATTTTCCAAATTTGCTAGAATTTGTAGACTTCTGAGGTTTTCTCTTATCTCAGTTTTGAACTTTTGAAGTAAAATGGTAAATAATGGACTGAAACATAGAACGGCCCCACGCACAAGCTCAATTCCTGTGAGGACGCGGGATATTTAGGAGGGACGTTTTTCGACTCCTCTTGAGGTTCTTGCGCAATGCAGAACTTGAGTGTGAATGGTCAACAGTGTAGGCAGGCTAGCCGGGGCTCGTGCGTCCCAGTTTAAATTGCGTTTTCACTGCTCTGCATCATGTGATAAGTGGCACCCAGGTGGAGTGTCTGCGGGTATTATTTGCAAGGCTACATCGGCTTGTAGCTAGCAACTCACCTTTTCATCCCTCTAAGCAGTCGCCTCGGTAGACCGGGTGGTCAAAATGAAGCTTTACAAAATTTTTAAAAATCGCCTGTGGCAGGAAGCATAACTCTTATCGTTCAGCTGGGTTATTCGATGAGGCGGACATTAGTAGCGCGAGAAATCGAAACACTTATTCAACTAATTAACCAAATGCACTAATTAACGTTTTAGCTAATTACTTTACGACACATATTGCAATTCACGAATTGTAGCCGGCGAGCTTGTCAGGCGTATCCACTTGGAATGATCTTCCAGAATGACATCAGTTTGGAGATATGAGCCATCAAACTCGCCGTAAAAATGCACTGTTGTTCCACTTACTTTTTAACCAAAATGCTGTTTTATACATTGAAGCACAAAAGTAACCGGAATGCCCATGTATTTTGTCCCACACTTTGGGAAATATTTTCTCGAAACTGGTGTCATCCTAGAAATTAAATTAAAGTGGATGCGTCTTGCAAACTCGCTGGCTAGAACTCATAAATTACAATATGTGTCGTAAAATAATTAACTAAGAAGTTAATTAGTGAATTTTTGTTCGTTAGTTGAATATGTGTTTCGACTTCTCGCGCTACTTATGTCCGCCTCATCGAATAACCCAACTCAACGATAAGAATTGTGCTACCTGCAACAGGCGATTTTTAAAATAGCGCAAAGTTTTTGAACACCCTGTATTGTCACGACATGTGCGTTTGGTTGCCTCCCTGCGTTTCCTGTCTTCTATTTGTCTCTCTCTCTCACGCGGCTATTCTTTTTTGTGTGCTTTCAAATTTCTTAATATCAGTCACACGATGACACCATACATCAGAATAATGGTATATATGGGCCCCTTTATTAAGTTACTCTGCCGAACAGTTCCGTTTACCGCATTCGTTCCCAACTGAAGCGCTAATATCATACTGCAAGAGAAACGTTGGACAGAACTACCGTGTGCGTCAAAAGTTGACAGAGAGCTTTACGGAGCCATTGGAAACATATCATTTGTGGAAAAGCGAAGCTATTATGCCTATGTGTTGGATATAAACAACATAGAAATATATAAATGTCACATTTAAAATATTCCCCGTTTTTCCTCTACATCAACCTCTTGACACTTCAGGGACGCGTCCACCACGGCACGCAAGTAGTTGTGGGGAATGTTTGTAGGAATCATTCATGAGTGAACGCTTGGTGGAGTACTGATTCCGATGGAGGTTCTGCAGGCCTTGCTGTTCATGTACATTCAAAAGGAGTAGACCATAGAATCGATGGCCAATCATGGGTAGCGATGAAATCGGGAAGCGTGTTTCTGTAGAATTTCTGCATGTCCTGGCTTTGTGGGAGGGCGCAGAGTCGTGTTTAAAAAAAGTTTTATTTCCAAGTAGTTTCGTGGCCCAGGGGTGAAGTTTCGTTTTCTGAATGCTCTCCAGATAAATTTTCATGATTACGATCGCCCATTCTCGAATGAAAACAAATTATGCCTTTCCGCCTAACGTGATGGCTGCCCAGAACATCAATTGCTTTGGTTAAGCGGACTGCTGAAAAAATATCCCGTAGTGGTTTGCCTCCTGGACACTTCGAGCCACAGTCCAGTCCTTTTCTCTGTTTGCCCTTTGCTCTAGTCGAAATTTCTCGTCGGAAACACGACGCGCTGACGGCGTGCCACGGCAAAGCGCACAGTAAGCTTTCAGCATCTTTGCAGCCGCACCGCTCTGGGTTTCTCAGTCAGCGTGTGACACTTTCGCACTTCATGTTCAAGACATTGTCACATATTCGTCACACGGATGTCTGCGCGATTGCCTATTTGGTGCAAGCTTCACTGTGTTTTGGCTGGATGTTCTGTCATAACCAGTTTCATGCATTTCTGCTTAATCGGCAGTGCGAGGCCTCTCACTCTTGTTTTCTGTCACTCCTTGTCCCGAGTTCAAAGAAGCCATTGTATGATACAGGCTCGACCTTGGCACACGAAGCCTCTTTGAGATCACCGAAGCCGAGACGTCGCTCCTTGCAAGATCGAGAATTCCTTCGCGATATACGGTATCACCATTTTTCCTGAAAACGAAAAGCCGTCAATCTAATTTTTCGCGCAAATAGATAGACCACCTAATCAAGGTGTCACAGAAAGAAAGACATTTGCACAAGAGAGGTATACTTTCAAGATATGCGCGAAACTAGCGCTGTTCAAGAACTTTTGACGCACGCGGTACATAGGTCCGTACCCTGTACAGCCTCCCGCATTTTTGTGCTATATCGCGCGAGAACACTATTATGTGGTCATACGTCGTCCTGAAGGGAACATGACATTAGAAGACTCTTGCACAGGAAAGTTCTTAGTGCACTTGAAAGTTCTTCTGCCGGTCTCGCTGATTATCGCCATATAAAGGCGCTAAAATGACGCGTGATCGATGCTCGCGCGATATAGCTAAAAATACGGAAGGATGTACATAGGGATGTAACGTTTACCGAAAATGTCATGCCAATGGCCATCATAAAATTGAGAGCCCAGTGCTGCACATGTGGTAAAACTGTTTCTCGAGGAAGGAAAGCACCGTAATTGGTACGACACGTAATTATGTCTCTTGTTTTATAATTATTTTACGGATTTGGTTTTGGCTTGACATTCATGAGAATATTATTTTCATGTTCGTGAGGGGTGTGATTGTGCTCTCGCACTCGTGAGGGGTCTTCTCAGGGATATTTTACATTTGATAAACTTTACAACTGTTCCCAATGTGTATCGTTACTGCTTTGTTCTTTGTTGTAGGAGTTACATAGCTTATTGCATAATTTACATATCAAATTAAAGTACAATTCGCTGTCGCCTATGGGTGAAACGATCTCTGCAGAAGTACAGATGATGTTATAGAACTATTATCCCCGTGGAGTTCAAAACTTGTTCCATGCTTTCCTTACTCATCGCTCAGAAAGCATGTGAAACGAAAGAAACTCAGCACAAATAGTATCAACGTTGTTTGAAACGTTGTTTAACTCTGATAGAAAAAAGTGTTAACTCGAAAACAATATAGAAGAGGCTGTTTGCCAAAGCAAACCAGCGACCAAATGTGATGAATTCATGAAACCGTGAGACGACGTCTCGGGCTCAATCAAATCGGAATAAGACACCCGACTACTTCCACACCACACGTGCATATGACTCCCGGCGTGTCGCAATGATGCCCCGGTGTCCCTGAAACAGTTTCTTTCCTTCTCGTTCAACTTCAATTCGGCGTCGAGGGTGGTTTCATTCTTACCTAGAGGGCGCGCTTTCGATTCGAACGAGTTTAACGCATGCTCGGGACAAAGATTGTTCATTCGCGACGCGTCGTAGGGAGAGGAAGATCTTTAGAGGCGTACAAAGAAGAAAAACACAATCACAAAGCGCTACAAAGGACGACGCAAGAGGCGGTAACCGAGAAGATCATCCCGGATATATTTATCAGATGTCGGTTTTCAGGCCGCGATTGCTTGGTGAGACAAAGGAGAGCCTACCGCGCAAACACGGGCGGGCTCGGTGCAGTCGGAACGGGAGGAATGTCCGCGCTAGTTTTTCCGGCTGATTGTTTCGCATGCGCAAAGTCGAAGAAAACAAATATGTGACCCAATCGGCCACGATATAAGAGAATAACCGTTCGCTGTCAGCGAAGAGGAAAATGTTGGGAATACTTCCTCGTTTGCAACACAGGGGCCGGAAGAACAACTCGCTTAAGATACTGACATGGTGATGCAACTTCAAGTACACCGTGCGGGTGCGTCCAGTTGCGCTCGCTAATTGAGATAAGATGCGCGCGCAGCCTGCGCCCAACAGGCGGGAGCAAGGCTGCCATTCGCCTACAAACTAGATGTTGCCCCGCGGTTACTGGTGCGGCGTCCTTCGAACCAACGCGTGCCAACAGATCAGCGACTCGTCGCCCCGTTGGGTTCCGAAGAAACAAAACAGAACAAGCTTGTTCGATAACCGCGCGTGCGAGACGATGTCCTCCGCGCACAGCGGGAGACCTGGCTGCAGTGCTGTTCGTTACGGCTAGATCGAGCGGAAACTTTGTGACATCTGTGCGAAGAGAAGGCAAGGAAAATAGAGCACTGAACCGGTAAAGTCAACCATTACGGCCCACGGCTTGCCGACTGAGAAGGAAGGTCGTTGCGTAGCTGCTAACTGAATAGTAAGATATCGGGCTTTATCATTTATGGTGCTTTCGTAAACGGCCCGTTTATAGAGCATGCGTCTGTCAATATCAGATAAATAAATCAGATAGGACTGTTCTCGATTACAATTGTGGCATCGAATATTGCCTCACTGATGTCCATTTTCTGACGCAAACGTTTTTAAAATTGTTCGTATATAGGGGGTCGCTTCTGAAACCATATGTACAAAACAAAAAACAAGCGTTATTGCAATATCACTGAAATATTTGCCACCGAGGACCCACGCACCTTACTTTTGTAACGTGACGTAGGGAGATGAAGCCACCACTCGATCATGTATGCGGCACATGCGTGGCTGGCACCGTTGTCGTGCTACGCTTGACGCGACGGAGATAAATTTAGCCTTGGGCGCGTCATTCACAAAGGCGTAGCTCGGCATTACTTTGTCCATCCGAGAAGGAACCATCGCGTTTCAGAAAGCTCATTGCGACAAATTAGGTACAATTTGACGAACCCGTACTAGTGCTCATGACGAGTCACAAGGACGACAAGTGTGCCATATTTGGTAGAAATTTCACGCTCGCGCAGGAGAGTGCTTAGTGCATGTGAGAGTACTTCTGCCGGTGTCGCTTATTATGGCCGCCTAAAGGCGCCAAAATGTCGCGTGACGGACACTCGCGCGATATCGCAAGAAATGAGGGAGGCTGTACGTTAGGCAAGCAAGCATTCTAATGTATAAATAAATGCAACTTGCACATTTTGTTACGTCATTTTTGTACCCTATGCTGCTGTACCCTATACCCTGGTCTGGTGCACGCACAAAACGTTTCACGTGCCCCACTGCGGCTGCATCCTGGCCTGCCTGATTTTTTTATTATTTTTTTGTGTTAAATGAAGTCATCGACTTCGAAACCCTCGCAAGAACACTGGCAAGCCTCACATCACCCTAAATAACTGACGGTAACACCTTTTCAAGAAAACGGCCTGCCAAGGTTGTTCGCTGCTGAGCACGAGATCGAGGTTTCGATCTTGGCCGTAGCGGCCGCATTCCCGTGGGTGTGGAACGCGAAAACACTCGTGGACCGCACATTGTGTGAACATTAAGGAACCCCACGTCATCAAAATAAACCGTAGTAGCCGACTACGGTTTGTGTCAAATAAAATTGTGGTTTTCCCACGTAAAACGCCAGAATTTAGTTGTTTTTTTTTCGGAACCAACCAGTTTCTGTTTTGCTTCATCTCAGGTGTATGAGACATGGCATCACGCCGCAGAACTTGGTCACATGGAACATCGTCACGTTTGGGCCACTAGCTCGCGTCGTCCCGCTCGTTCTTCCACAATGGTGCTACTCGTTGCGTGGCTCGCAGCAGCAGCATGTCAGACTACCTAGCGAGCTGCAGCAAGTGCCAGAACTTTCTCCAAGTTCTGCTGCCACGTCACTACCTTTTCCGGCATAACGTCCTAACTCAAAGACGATCTGAAAAAGAAACCTGATACTGCTTCATAAAAAAGATATTTAAAAAAAATTGTCGTGCTCCGTGGCTCGTCAACATTTCTTGTAGGATTTTGTGGACGAGGACCTCCATTTACTGCCTAAAAATGGAAAGTCCAAAATATGTTGTCAGTTCACCTTGATTTTACTGGAGGTGGTATCACACGTTTAAGCCCGCATTGAATGTGTCCATGAGGGGTATGATATTTGCAGTTCTAGCTTTGACATAACACGCGTTAAAAATCGCGTGTACACTAAATGTACAGGTGATCACCGTGTTCGACATGTTTGAAGCGAAAAGGAGTCTTATGCAAAGCTTATCGACAATGATAGTGTCGAGGGGTGTTTGCAAATCCTCCCCCTTGGTCGCTTGTTTGAGATTACTGGTGAACGATATAAGTTAATGAATGTAACTTACTTCTTTACTATCATAACGATTGATGTATAACATACAATGGCAGTGTTCTTGCATGTCATATTTTAGTAAAGCAACCATAAAAGCAAAGAATTCAAATTCTATCAACGCACTGTACTAATAGTTTGTGTGATGGTCTTTTTTTTATTTATAGCGCATTCAAAGCTACCGGACATAAATGGTAAACATACAAAAAGCCTAGCGGAGCGAACCATGATTGCACAAGATATAAATGATGATGGCGACAGACACAAAAAATTACATTGTCTTGAGGATATATATATATATATATATATATATATATATATATACATTGCGAGCCAGACGTTAATCGGAATAATTAAAGATAAGTGCTTTCTGTGACTGGACATATCTTCTGCTAGCGATAAAGTAGTGCTTCAGGATGACCTAAACAACATATCAAGCTTGTACTCTGTACTCCCTCTGGCTATTCAAACGAAAATTTCGGTTTTCCGTGAATACCGCAAGGCGCATAACTTCGACCACCTATACACCCTCAATTCAATGGGTGATATTCAAAGTATCAACCACCACCTAGCGACTTGCAGCAAAGCGCCATCAACATCTTGGCTAAGGAATGGCAAAAACAAATTTGATCGCTCAAGAATATGTCCGCTTATGGGTAATAGAAAGCTTTCTTTACAGCCTGAATTTAGTTCTACGACAGCGAAAACAAATATATGCCCGCAATTTGCATTTCTACAGTTGCGATGTATGTGACACCTCCTTAAGTGCTCTTACAGAATGGTCAATGATAATTTGAGGGCGGGTTTCCAGTAACCTGACAATATTTTTCCGGGTCTTCTCCTTATGGGCAAATTGGTAAACCATGCAGCGCCTAATATTCAAAACCAGAACACTTTCAGTCTTATCCTAAGTATATTCGTGGACATACAGGTTCATTCGAAGCATAGTAAAAATTTCTGTGAATATGAATTTTAAGCCAGGTGATAGGCTTCATTTGCCCCAGCAATGACAACGTTCTAGCTTCCTGTTGAGAACACATTCTTCCTGTTGTACTTCGAGATGATTCAGGTATTCACATGTTCTTCTCACTCATTTGATTATACATTCACTGACAGGGTGCCTAACTTGGCAGCTCAAGCTTTTTTCTCTAGATCCGGCTCGAGCGAATAAAATCAGTATAACTATTAGAAGCGCCAGCGGATAAGTTTTTATTACTTAGCCAGGCTTTGCGCGTAGTGGTACGTAAGGTCCCTCATTGTAGAAGTGCTTTTATTTAAATGATGGCTCAATTTCCTTTTGAAGAGCAGGAGCAAGGCCGTCATGGAGGACGCCTTTTATAATTCGTTTCACATTTTGGAACGTCGCATGGTGATTAAATTAGAATGATTTATAAAACTGTTAAGCAAATGGCGAAAGAAAAAAAGAATCATTATACGCTAAGCATCTCTTATTATGGCTCTGTACCAGGAAGCGAGAATAATTATCGAGGAGGAGTGTGCTTTCTAAGTGAACCATTGTTCTGTGCCAATTACCTTTGAGTTATTTTGCGTTTCCCCGAGCGCAAGTCGTCGACAGCTTTAAAATCGAACCACACCGGGCCGGCGAATCCTCCTTGACACGACTTCGCTAGCCGAGCTTGCGTTGCGAAGCCGATAAGAGATAAGGGCTCTTATATGTGAAAACGGCCGCTAACTATATACGACTATCGCTATAAGCCTGCTCAAAGAAGTAATGTATTGCAGATTCACCTTTCCTGCCTTCATTTTTCTTTTTTTTTACTCCATTCAGTTCTGCCCTCCTCCTGCAAATGTAGAGCGAGGTGAGAGTGAGCCGCATCATCTGAGGTGATTAGATGGGTCGTTCGAGTGTGATATTAGTATTCAGTGTCACACTAACGCTTGCGGGTTTCTCTAGCGTTTAGGGCCGTCCCTGTGTGTGACAGGTACCTATTTGTCACCCAGCCAGAAAGCGACTAAACGCCGGTGTATATAAGTAAGCCACAGTCGAGACGGAAATCTCTCACGCACTTGGAACTCGAGACGCTCATACGGGTATACGGGCGAAGTGACATCGCGTGCGGAACCACATAGAATATACTGCCGCACGTTTATACAGAAAAAGTTATATTTAGCGTGAGTTTTAGTGAGACGTAAAATTTGGTTCAAGATATATCAGACGTATCGCAAAGTTGAAGGTAAAAAATATATGTAGCATGTTCTCTGTTTCAAAGACACCATATTTGTTAAATATCTTCACTGGTAGACATGCTTTAGTTAGATATGCCCTTTTGTGACATTTTTTTATTACAGGAAAAGGTGGGTATTACTCACCAGAAAAAATTGCAGTCGCATTAGTAAATGTCAAAATTTTAGTAGTTTGTAGTTATTCGCTTTAGAGCCCATGTCCAAATTGCGGAATAGAAGCCTATCCCTAATTAAGTTATAGTTACTTACCAGATATTGTGTGCGAATACTTATTTTGAGAAATACACCTTCGCAATTTGTGGCAAATTGAACTGGTGTTCAGTGAAAATTTCACAGCGCTACATTTTTGAAGTTCCGATGAATGTTAACTGTAACATGAATTAAATTAAATTATAGGGTTTTACGTGCCAAAACCACCATCTGATTATGAGGCACGCCGTAGTGGGAGGCTCCGAATTAATTTGGACCACCTGTCGTTCTTTACCATGCACCTAAATCTAAGCACACGGGTGTTTTCTGTATTTCGCCCCCATCGAACTGGAACATGAATGCGGTTCGCCACAATTTTTGAGGACGTAGTTCTGGAAACTTAAGCGAAGCGCGTGATTTTTGCTAAGCGGATTGTTATTAACACTCAGCTTTAATTTGGCTAGTAAGGCTACTACTGCGGCTAATTGGTGTGACGTTATGGCTAATCGCTATAATTTCGCTAGAAGGACATGTTCTCTTACGTGTATTATTGCAATGTGTAATTGCCATGCTTCTATTATTTTCGAGCGCCACCAAGCAATTTTTATTGTTCATAGTGTCCACCTATTTAAGTAAGTAAGTTGGTGCAATGGGCTTGCGGTGTTCACCACAGAATATATTTATAAAATATTTGCCCATTAGACTAGATAACGCGGTCTACATAGGCCGCTTGCGATTTCATATAGGCACTGTTTAAGCAGGCAAGAGTTCACAGATTAAATAGGCAGTGCGACAACACGCGCGCCGCATATGAAAGGAGAAACAGATATGATAAGAATATTACTCAAAAATTAAGTTCTTTCAAAGGCACAAAAATTTATTAGGAATTTTAGCTATGAGCATGCACGGCGGATGAGTGTAAGTTTACGGGCCTCTCCTATTTGAGTGAATTATGCCAAGCTATATGAATCGATTATGCGTGCGCGCCAAGAAGCTCATATTTGAATCCTCATGACGGGTAAAAATTCAGGGTTGGAGGCCTTGAAGAGGTGCGCCATTCCATTGCCTGTCAGCCATCCTGCCAGCGCAATATTCAAATCTGAGATGGCAGTCCCAAATGGTAATATACTCTTGCATTAGAATGACTTATTTGTGCTGCTTATCGTGTTTCGAGACTGCTGAAGCTCATAAAGTAACGCTGACGGCGCTAGATTTAAAAGCTGCGAAACAGGGTACAAAACTTCTAGCCTAAGAGTTGTGGTGTTCGCAGGCTTAAGGCATACGCTCGCGTTCCAGAGCTCGACGTAGCATGTGGACAATTACTCACTATGACATTGTCACGGGAAGCTACCAAGGGGTAAAGATGCAGCTCCACTGACGTGAAACCTGGGGAGGTGCGAAGCCTGCAGTGATGCACCGCTAATGGGCTCATACTGCCTTAAGCAATGGCTCATAAGCCCGTAAACGCGGCCTCCCCATTATGACGACAGAAGAGAAGTGAAATTATACGCTGGAATGATGAGTGGCAACGCAGCCAGCTGTGGGAAACGACGATGACTACGAACGCGGGAGCAGTGGCACGAGCCCATGCCGAGCGCGAGCACGAGCCATTTGTTTACCGTGACTACGACTACGACAGGAGACGGCGACCGCCCTGGCACATATAGGTGCTTCGCACCTAAAAAGAACACGTGAGAGTCGTGGTAGAGTTCACTGTTAGCAAAACCCGTTTCTGTGGCTCTATTCGAACTGGCTGCCATTTACATGTGTGTGCCTTCCCGCCTCTATATGTACCCATGTTTACACTACAGAGAATAATGTGCGCTCAGCCGCGTGGTTCCGCCACTCCCATTTAAGTCTATTTAATTAGGACTGCTTTTTTAAGCGTGCATTTCACATTGTACGTACCTTTGCCGTCAAAAAAGGACACTATAGATCAATGTTATACATGTACACCCGTCAGCAAAAGTATACGGACCACAGGGTCGCCGAAAAAACAGAATTTCTTCGTAATTAACATGCATAAACGGAAACTGACAAGTGCACTAGAAAATTCGCAATGCCGAGTTTGGACTGCAGTATTTCATTTCAAGTTGCATTCACAAGCAGAGCAGATAATCACTTTATTCCGCTATTCCTGGTCCGTATACTTTTGCTCACGAGCGTAGATTAGTACATATATACCGAAAGCAGACATGGCACCTGGAGTAAGAACACTACCGAAGTTCAGACAATGCACGCCTTAACAAGGAAGTTTGCGGAGCTTCAGACCGCCATAGAATCGGCAATTTAATGTCGTACCAACATGGTTTCTCTAGCTCCCGGATTCTGCGGACGTCTTTGAACAAGTTTGCGTGTCACTACCACGGTGCAAGTGCAAAGCTAAGAAACAATGGTTTGTATACGGGCACCTTGGTCTTGAAATTCCAATTTACCGAAATAGGGAAAGTCACATGCATGGCGTGTACCTACTGTCCTTGTATGCAGCGCATTCGAACTACACGCTCACCTGCTACCTTCTAAACAAATTGCCACGGAATACATCTCACAATGAATGTCGACGTTAATGCGATTAGCAATGAGGCTATGTAGCGACGCACCATGTTGCCACCACAAAGACGCGTTATGTATGATGCGCGTACGATGTCGGGCTCCTCCCTCGCCCTTCTCTTTGCACATGCCTGATCGTTTAGCGGTGGCGCGGCGAAAGTCCGCGCTGTGTTAGCGTGAATATCCATTCAGAGAAGTTTCTAGGATACATATGACGCGGGTTCAATTCCTCCCAAGCCCCGGTGAAATATTACCATTGAATCGTGTGAGCAAGCGCCCTTGCCCGTATAGATTCGTTAGCGCTATACACAGTGTATACCATGTAACAGAAACAACGTCAGTGTGAAAACAGCGTGACTTTACGAATCTATAAACGCACAAATGAAGATGCTAGTC
This sequence comes from Dermacentor silvarum, assembly GCF_013339745.2. Taxonomy (NCBI): domain Eukaryota; kingdom Metazoa; phylum Arthropoda; class Arachnida; order Ixodida; family Ixodidae; genus Dermacentor; species Dermacentor silvarum. Next base: position 145,640,607 of record NC_051156.1, read on the forward strand.
ATCACCAGCCCTAACCTCATGCAGACGCGTTTTCATGCTTTATTATTTAGGAGCTTGTAACTTTCGAGAGTGTTTCCTGCAATAATCTTTTGTCGAAAGAACTCCAGAAAACTAATGCCTACAAAGGAAGGCTAAAGAAATCCAAGAGACCATGTTATACGCCGCAACTTTATTGTCCGGTAACTTACAAAAGCTAGTGCAAATAACAAAGCTTAAATGATTTTCTCTTTGTCGTTGAAGGATACAGTGATAAAAACTGACTGTTGGACCGACTTGGGTCACATGATATGCGCCGCTCTTGAATCGACTTCTTTCACGCCAGTGGGTTACCGATCATATACGTGTCTATGTATATGCCTCTTTTCAATGACAAGACAAGATCTTTCCGGAGTTACTCCTGTGCTGGGTGGAAGCGAATGGGCGACGCATATACTGAGACAATCTTGTCTGAATATGTATTCACACAGGCGCCACGCGTGAATTTGGCAGCGTCGCCGCTAGAAGGCGCCACGTGTTCAATGAGAAACGAGATAGAGAAACCCGGCTGCATGCACCCCCTCAACATGACGCGTTTCGGTGGTGTAAATACTGTTTGTCACTACATTGCTTCAATACTAATCGCATAATTTTCGACCTTTATGGTTAGATGGACAAAGCCTGATTTTGTGGTATAGATTACGTAAATAAATGGAAAGTGTGCGTCGTCAAAAATAAATTGCTTGGTATTTATTTATCGAGGCTTCTCGGCACTATACTCGTAATGAACCTATCGTTGTTGGTTGTTAAATGCGGCAACACGGGGAAGTTTTTCTACTGAAGAGCTTGGTAACCCAAATCACAGCTGAACTGAAACAATAATACGCTAACCGAGAGAATAACACGAAAAGAAAAGTAGAAGTACCAGAAAGACCTAGAGCCTCTACACTCGCATGGCGTATGGAATAGGCTGTCAACGCCTAATGGATGACAAGCATCGGTAGCGAAGAGATTGTTTAGTTCCCAGTTTAGCGTATAAACATTAATCGAAGCATGAACGTTATATTGATGTCGCTGTGTCGTACTCATTGCACTGCACAAATAGCATTATAAACAAGGAGCTACTAAGGTCATTACCCACAAAACTATCTCGCAACAAGTCGTCCACGTCATTGGTTCTCTGCTTTAGGAACTGCTTAATTGCTCGGTTTCATTTTTGTCATTTCCCGAATTCTGTATTTGGGGTGAGAATTAAGGTAATAAGGAGTGATATAGTCCATATTGGATTATAATTGAGTTAGTGATAAGGAATTTGCTTATATCGACCGCCGGTAATATCCCTCTTCAAACGTTCGATTTGCCGTTCCATTAATTCCGTATGTTTCCGTACAGTTCTTACGGAATCTATATGGATTCCGTATATAATTTGCAATATTTTCATAAGAATGGGTCGCCATATAAAGACAATGTTATTTTAATGACTGCTTGAAGAAAGCTGGCACCTCGTCCATGAAATACGTGGTCTATAAAATGTCACTTTGTCTTCATGACTACGCAGGCAACAGGGAACATCTACCGTGCTATATAAGCAACTCATGTGACATCCGTCACGTGGTGCTAAGATCCCAAATTCTGGGAAGGGCGTATCTTCGTTTATTCTTACCATGACAATGTTACGTTACCTCCGTTTAAGATATTAGACCTTGACATATTGTCTAAAATCAAAAATATTTGGAATTGTGTATTTTTTTACAAGTTAATCTTTCGCTTTCAGGTTGTTTTTTCATGTGATATATTGGCTCAAATTACCACGTTTATTCGTATACTTATGTTTGTATCCCGTACTTTATTATTGTATCCGCGTTTCTGGCGAATTGTATACCAGTCATTTGTTAACGTGACACGTTATCTCGTTGCGACATGTTGACACGTGATCTCATTGCAACAGATCATAAGAAACGCTAGAGCTTTGAGGAAGCAATGTACCAGGGTTATCCCAAATTAGTACAAGAACAAACAAGCGATTGTATGTATTTTGAATGTTCCCAATCGAAGTTCCAGCCACTTTTCTTTTCTCGCTTGGTTGTTTGCGTGACTTCAGCCTGCAGCTCTTTGAGAGCTTTCATGCGGAAACACCAATTCAATCAAGCATTCGGCTTATAAAACACCCAAAGAACTTAGTTATCGGTCAATTTGTTGATACTTCAGGAAATAATGTTAGCGCGAAAGACGGCCAGAACAATAACTGCGTCTGTAATAATCACTCAATAGAACGACTTCCCCAATTATTAGTGGTCGCCGAGTCACGCCATAGCCAATGCGCCTGACGAGCGCATTGACGAGCCCTCCATAACTATTCAGCCGGCTTTTGCTGAGCAAAATATTTTTTTTATTTACTAAAAGTGCTCAACGCATCTCGTTGAATCAGCGAGCAATTCAAGTCGATACAATAGCTGATCTGATCGAAGCACCTGGAACACTGCCCAAGGTACGCAAAAGCGCACGCTGTACTAACCGTTGTACGCCTTAACAACGCCACAATCAAACATCCCAATGAATGAATGAAAAAAATTTATTTTCACAAAGGAGGTTTCCCGGCGTAGGTGGAGCCCTCAGTCCAGGGTCCCTGTGCCCTTTGCCATCTTGCGCAAATCTCAGAGCGGGTACGGAGACGCTGCCGGAGTTGAAAAGCGGCCGAAGATGTTGGACCAACGATAGCGATATTGTTCTGTTGCTTTTAAAGTTCACCAGTGTTTCCTCGTATGTAATGTCCGTCGCAAGCGTAATGTTCGGGGTTGGATGAGAACTGGAACGATTATGCGTGTATCTGAATAATGGCATATTGAGCCAGTTCATCACAGCAGTTACGCGGCAACTCGATATAAACGTGTGCTCCATACTGAGGCAAATCACCTGTTTTTACTTCTAAGTGGCGTCGGTCACAGTTGGCAGTTTTAAAAGCACCACCATTTCCAAGAAGTTCCGTGACACAACAGTTGCACTGCCAAAGTGAGTTTTTCGAAAACCGAATCGTTACACAATACGGCTCCATCTTCCTGCACTTAGCTCTATATCCGATGTTCTTTACGAATACAAGTAGGCTGCAGCAATATTCTACAAAAGTGAGTCATGATAACCCACCATAGGAATAAATATTTGTGCATAAATTGGCTCCTAAAATATGCCGATCCAACACGCATACTCATATCTACACGGTGTTCATTTTTAAGTTTTACGGAATTTTTAGAAATCGCTTATTGAAGGTAGCCCAATTGTTATGATTAAGCTAGATTATTTAATAAAGCGGACATTAGTAGCACAAGAAATTGGAACCCATATTCAGCTAATTAACGAAAATGCATGAATTACCTTTTAGTTAATTGCGTTACGACACATATTGCAATTTACGAATTGAGCTTGTCAGGCCTATGCACTTGGAATGAATTTCCGAATTTACAGAATGAGACCAGTTTACAGATATGCGCTATCAAACTCGCCGTAAAAATACAATATTGTTCCAATTTTTTACCGAAATGCTGTTTTATACATTGAAGCACAAAAGTAACTGGAACGCCCAAGTATTTCGTCCAACACTTTGGGAAATAATATCTCGAAACTGGTGTCATCCTGGAAATTCATCTCAAGTGGATGCGTCTCGCAAACTCACCTGCCAGAATTACAAAATTGCAATGTGTGTGTCATGAAGTAATTAACTAAGAAGTGCATTAGTCAATTTTTGTTAATTAGTTGAATAGGTGTTTCGATTTCTCGTGCTACTAATGTCCGCCTCATCGAATAACCCAGCTCAACGATACGCATTATGCTACTTGCCACGGGTAATTTTTAAAACTTCCGTAAAGCTTAATTTTGAGCACCCGGTATGTGAAAGGAAGCTTTCGTGAAGATGTTAATGAAATGCTTTAAGCTTGATTATTTCATATTAGCATCTTTGGCGTGAGGAAAAGTGCCGCGGACATGTGCTCTCGCTTACCCGCGCTACGCAATGTGATCTCATGTATGTAGGCTTGTATTCCTTCATTTCTTCTTATTATTGCCATAGCAATTATATGGGCACTCAAGCGCATTTCTGCCGTCGCCGTGATGTTCCGTATAGCCCAAGAGCGATAACACCGTAGCCACGCGCTGTATGCTCACTGTGCGAGTGAAAGCGCGTGAAGGGAGCCGGCGATCGCGGCTCAATGTGGCACGCGCAAGAGGTAGACGCTGACAGGAAACGCGCCGTCTTCCGAAGTGCGAAATGCCATGGCGGGATGGGAGGGAGGGAGCGGGCGGGTGGCGTTGTTCTCCGAGAGCAAGTGCGCATTTCGCGACTGCGCGCGTAGGAACCGCAGATAGCGGCTCAGTCTTAGGGTTGCCAGATGGCCCCAACAAAAATAGCCAAATGATCTCATAGCCCAAAGATAGCCAGACTCAAATTTCTTGTGACCCAAAAGTAGCCAAAAACATAGCCAAAAGTTTGATGATGTTCTGCAGGTGTCTTATAGATGGTGCAGAGGTTTACCGCGTATTTCCGGCTCAAAAATTACTTCCGCCGCATGCAACCAGCACAAACGTGGCCTCAAGATCTGCGTAAATAATTGTAGTGAGAGCTGCCACTCAGACGTGGAATTGGACACCACTTATTGTTACAACGAGCTGAAGGATTTCGTTTCCGATTGATTCATGACGCTATCAGTATTTACTGAGCCACGTTGTGGGCTAACTTTAGTTGACGCCTCGCCTTATTCGAGGCATTTTTCTATAAGTGTCGGGCAAAATACTGCCACCTCAAGCCTCTAGGATCAGCTTTGACTGGTCACGATCGAGTTCCCAAGAGGCGGCACGAGCTCAATGAATTTTAGAATAGTGTTGCCTTTCCAAAGCTTGATTCATAAAATTAGCATGTTATTTCTCAATTTTGTATTTTTTAATCGACAGCAGCTTGACGCTGAGTTAGCAAATGCTGCCGCTTATAGAGACACACTGGACTCTGGAGAGAACTTGAAACCTTCTCGTATTTTCCTCGTGCGAAGAAGGGACAGTTGTGACTGCAGTAGTGCAAAAACGGAGCGACCTGCTAGCCCGTAGCAGAAGAGGTGAATTAAAGTTTACAGTTTCAATTGCCACCTGGATTACGCCGCGAACTCTGATAATCCGTTCTTTGCGAACACACTCGACTCGACCAGGCTAGCGCACCCTCCGTTACCGTCACTACGCCACACTAAGTGAAAATGGCGCACGTGCGTTCTTGCTTCTGCAAAAAGGAAAGGCAATAAATATCCTATAGCGCATTGGATTATTCTTTCTTTAATAAAGCCGGTGGGCCGGCAATATCTGTGTGTTTCAAAGACTAGAAAGGCAAGAGGGGACGGAACGGCAACGGTCCTCCACGCGCACCGTGCCGTGGCTACCGATCTTGAGATAACGGCAGACGACGCGCGAGTAAAAAGTGTGTCCACCGAAAGTACGAAGTGCGCTCGTGCCTGTGCCAAAGTTCGTGATCATGTGGGAGCCTCACGCAAGACATTGACCCTACCTTAAAACATCCTCATTCTCAACTGCAATATTTAAAATTTTGAATGGCTTTATGCTTTGCAGATGCAATAGCTGCCTTCGAATGCGGAACGAATTTCGGACATATTGTAGTAAGAAATTTGCCGAATTTCTTACTCCATTCCGAAACAACGCACCACCAGACGCTTTTAAAACCAAATATGCGCATAAAGTAAAAGTTACCTTTGAAAGAGGCGCCCTTCTCCCATTCCTTCTTATATGCACGGCTGTATTTCGCCCACTTGCCCATGCTTTGTTTTGAGAACGTTTTTCTTACTGAACCACGCGTGAAGCGGCAGCAGATGGCGCCGAAACCAAAACAAAAACAGAGCTTAGTCTGGAAAGACACAGCAGTGATTACTTAACGCCATCCACTCAGCGCCTACATTGCCTAAAACACAGCCTTCGAGACTGCCTACATAAGTTTTAAGCAGCACTGAGCTTTGGGTTTTCATAAACCGGCCTTCCCAAATTTTGTAAGTGCTGACGTGGTCCCCGGGACCCGGAAGTCCTTAATACAAAAATATCCCAAATATAGCCATGTAACCAACTCGGAATTTTACACGCCAAGCCGTGTAAAAAGTAGCACAATTTGGCTATTAATAGCCCAATCTGGCAACAACCACTGACGGTTCCGGCACACGATTCTCCGTTCGCGGGGCCGGTCGCGCTTGCTCTATGTGCACTTTCATCACAAGGTATCGCCCACGCTGCAAATATCTAGAGCCCGTGACGGTCGCATCAATGACTGACCATTATAGAGCATAGGCAGTCATTTAAAATACTTTTTTCTAGCCGAATCGACTGAACACGTGAATTAGGTGCGCGTGCTGTCACAGTCGCGGGTTTATCTTGAATGACGAATCGCACTTTCTTGTTCGCAAGTGAATTCGGTTCGTGCCAACGACAGAACCCACCACAGCTTCGTTGACTTCCATCTGAACAGTAGTGGAATAGGGATGTGATTTTTTTTTACTTATGACATCTAAGTTTCACTAGGTTGATTTGATCAAACATACATGGTTTAGTAGTGGAGGCGTTAGAGGCGGGCAGGCGGTTCGAATCCAGAGCTTTTGCTTGGCATGAATGTCTTGGAACAACATTTAAGCGAATACCTTGCATAGCATAGCGACCTTAATTTAATGCTCGTTGCAAGATGAGCAAGGTGTAGTGGGAAGATTTAAAAGGCGTAGATCCGTAATTTTTCTCGTATATTTTGTGAAAGGTGCACAAGACAAGAAACACTAGCCTAAGGATCACAAAGCTGCAATATTACTCATAAAGAGACGTCGAAAGCATATTAAGATAGACTCAAGCGTGCGCGGAAGTCAACTGCAGTCGACGAACGCTTCTAGCATACCTCACGTTCCATAACTTACATACCTATCACAAAGTGTCCCAAACACAAGGGGTATACTGGAGCTTTGATCGCGTTCAAATGGGTTATAAATTTCTCTAACTTTTATGCCAGATGTTTTGGTGGAGTTGCAGAAAGACATACTACGTGAAAACATCGTTAAACCATGCCGAGCGTGTGGTTAACGTTTGGTTATTAAGCATGTTCCATGAAGTATTATCCGTAACGTAGACAGCACATTATTTTAGAAAACTACACATGCAGGATAAACGTCACAAAACATATAAAGGTTCGCTGTAAAATTATATAAAATTTCTAGTATGTGATACCAACTTGTCCAAGCATCTATGTTATCAGTGGTATAAACGTTCGAAAAGCTAAACATGTTGAAGGAATTTTTTTTAAATGAAAGTCAAGGTTCTTAGCTATGCGCGCTTGCTCAGCGCGGTTTATCAAGGACTACGAAAGGCAAACACGTTAGTGTATACGACGGGCTCTAGCACAAATCTGATATTCAGGATTGATATGTTACAAGATCACTCACATCGTTGATCCGAACAGAATTCACTTGAGAACAAGAACGTGTAACTCGTCATTCAAGTAAGCCTGCTACTGCGACAGCACGCATACCTAATTCACGTGTTCGGTCGATTCGGCTAGAAAAAAATATATTTTAAATGACTGCCTATGCTGAGATATAATGATCAGCCAGAGGCTCTAGACATTTGCAGCGTGGGCGATACTTTGTGATGAAAGTGCACAGAGAGCAAGTGTGACCGGACCCGCGAACGGAAAATCGCGCGCCGGAACCGTCAGCGGTTGAACCGGAAGCGCCGAGCAGACGACGTTTCCCATGAGCCTTTACGAGTTTACGCCTCACTTACTGCGTACTTTGCACGGCGCCTTATCTTGAAAGCAATCTGCACGCGGCTCATACTTTTATGCCTGCGGTGTTCTCATCGCTCAGTTTGCGTAGAAGCGATACACAGCACCAAGGTTACTTCTCTCGAGGCTGCTGCCGCACTTCCTGACGCCAGCGTTTTGACAGTGTGTTCGCGGTCATCAAGTGTGATGTATTCATGTTTGCCTGTGCGCGCAGACACCATGCTTCTTAGTTTAGTTAGCAAGCGAATATTTCCAAGTTTATACGGCTGATAAACTACTATCCCTACTTCGTATAGCTGTCCCTACTTCGTATAGCTGTATTTGCTATCGCAATTGATGCTCCGACTTTCGAGTGAAACTGCGGCTCTTTTTTCATTTTAAATCTACCTACCGCTTCCTTGCCAGGCCCCCGTTTTGCGTATGTGTTCATAGTATGGAAATCATATTCATCATCACAAGCTGCAACATCTCAGACAGACAGTTGGCGTTGGCTCAATAGATACATCCTGCTTCTGGGCATGTTACCCGTTGTGGATATGTGCCTTTTTATTGAAATCATCATGATCATGATCATCATCATCATCATAAACACGCGGCCACGCTTCTTGGTCGATACCCCGTTGTGGGTATGTGGCATAGCATGGTAATCATAGTCATCATCATGCGGCGATAATCACAAAGAACTACTTGGTCTTGGCACGAGAGAAGTGTACTTGCGGTTGCGGCTTTAAGTTTAAAGCATCAAGTTTTTCTGGGCTGGGTGGCCGAGGTTCGAATCCCACTGCCAGACGCATTTCACTATTTTTTAATGAATGCAAATCTATTGGTTCTCGACCGTCGACCGACCAACGACCGACTCAGGTGAAACCATGTATACAACTCCCAACTATGATGTGTGGGGGGACTCGCTATGGCGAACGCGGTCGCAGGCCACCAACACTACAGAAGCTAACCCCCCGTCAGACCACGCTGACCCACACCTCATGCGTCTCTGGAGACGCCGTAAACGCCTCCTTAGTCGCATCCGTACCCACCCTAACAACATCCAGCTTAGACATACACTAGACACACTCAACACTGACATACTAACTCACTGCTCCATCGTTGAGACAACAAATTGGAATCGCATATGCGATTCTATCAACTCTTCCCTCCACACTAAATCAGCCTGGTTGATCCTCCGGTCCCTCCTTGGCCCTCAACCTGCTCCTCTCCCCACAATCCAAAAGCATCTCTCCGAGCATGGTGCTACTTCCCTCCTTCAACAGGTCACGGATATGTACATTCCTCCCCCACTTCCTTCTCTGTACCCTGAGTACACAGGGCCTTCCAATAGCGGTTTGGACAGCCCCTTCACTCTGCCTGACCTAGAGAACGAGCCTTGGCTCAAAACAAGGCTGGTACCACTCCAGGTACGGACCACATCACTTACTCTCTGTTGAAGAACATGCCTGATTCGGATAAAGAATTTCTTTTACACAAAATAAACGAACACTGGACCAACGGCACTCTTCCCGATGAATGGACCTCTTCCATCATTACTCTAATACCAAATCCCGGCAAGCCCGCCACACTCTCCAACCTGCGACCTATTTCACTTACTTCCTGTGTCGGGAAAACCATGGAGCGCATGGTACTCGAACGTCTTACGGATCTTCTCGACGATACTCACTGCCTTCCGCACAATCAGATTGGTTTCCGCCCCCACATGTCTACTCAAGACCTCGTTCTCCTTCTCCAGGAAACTTTCTTTCAACCTTCGAGGTGTCAAGTTCACGCACTTTTCCCTGTGGACGTGCGCAAGGCCTTCGATACCTTACTTCATGACGCTAACCTCTCCCCCCTCGAAGACACCGGCTGTGGATCCCGACTCTACCGTTACGTTTCTTCTTTTCTCCGCTCTCGACAAGCTCAGTTCCGACTCGGGACCACGTTGTCCCCGCCCATCGCGGTCACCCGCGGAACACTTCAAGGCGCCGTGCTCTCTCCGACCCTCTTTAATCTCGGGCTAGCGCCTCTCGCAAAATCCTTGCCGGAAATTCCGCACCTACAGTCAATTCTCTATGCTGATGATATAACAGTTTGGTGTACTCACGGCTCACCGGTGGAGGTGGAATTCACATTACAATCCGGCCTCAACCTCATTTCCGAATTCCTTTCCCGCTCTGGTATGCAAGCGGCTCCAGAGAAATCTGAGCTGCTGCTCCTTTCCACTACAAAGTACCAACGGTCTGTAAACACCCTCCTTAATCTCATTCTCGCCGGTACTCCCATCCCCCGCACGTCATCCTGCCGGGTTGTAGGCTTTCCCCTCCAAGACCACTCTTTCACCCGCGCAATACAGTCCACGATCACTACATGCCACCAAGTAACTCACTTAGTCCGAGGAGTGGGCAAGCGGCGCGGCGGCCTCGACGAATGCAGATCCAATCAACTTGTAACAGCTTTGCCTTGAACAAAATCCTTTATACCCTGCCATATTGCACACCTACGCAGACGCAAATGCATCGCATTCAATCGGCTTTAAACAGTCTCTATAAAGCTGCCCTACATCTTCCGACACACGCATCCACAGCCAAACTATACGCAGCAGGCCTATTTCTTCCCCTTGCAGAGCTCTTGCGCCTCCATAGGGATCGACCACTTGGCTGCCTATCCAGCTCTGCGCAGGGTCATTGGCTACTGCAGCGGGCTGGCATCCGGCCCATTGACTTTCCTCTGTACACCCCTCAACGACCTCTTCTCAGCAACCTTCGCTGTGCCCCTGTTCCCTCTAATATGACCCCACATCTTCATGAGGGACGACGACAAGCCCGCGCTCACTTCCACGACCCTTTTCGACCGGACACTGTCACATCCTACGTCGACGCAGCGTATTACCAAACTCATGGATCCACTGCTTGTGTGACAATGCCGAACTCCCCTTGGCATTCCCATCACTTCCACCGCTGGCCCCTTCTCACTTCCTACTTCTTCTCTATCCCTTGAATTGGCCTCGATCGTTCACGTGACGCACGAACTAACCCTTCTTCCTCCCTCTCCTCGGTATCGCATTTGCTCGGACTCCATGGCGGCAATGAGGGCTCTTCGCGACAACAGACTTCCCGATAATCTTCATGACGACCTTTCTGACGCTGTCTCCCTTCTCTCCCCTGCTTTGGTCACTGTGGTGTGGGTGCCAGGTCATGCGGGGATTATCGGCAATAAACTCGCTCATGAGCTTGCCCGCGAGATTAATAGCCGGGCGCCGACGATCCCCTGGCCTTGCCCGCCCATAGCGGACGAGGCACACTTTTATAAGAAAACTCTGAAGCAGCACTACAAACACCTCCGGCATTCATTGCAGACGCTTCCGCCACCACACCCTCGTCTCTCTACTGCCCAAGTACGCACCCTCAGGGCCATTCAGCTCAACACCTTGATCACTCCAGCACGCCTATACCTTTATCGTTACCGCTCAGACCCCTCATGTCCCAACTGCCCCTCTACGTACGCAAATGTAGAGCACATCCTTTTCTCTTGCCCCGCAGCCCTACAATCCCCTCACTACCCTAACCACCCACCTCCCCACTGGCGGGTGTGGTTGGCGTCGGCGGCCTTCGCCGACCAGCTGACCATGGTCCTCCTGGCGGAGGAATATCTATAGGTCTTAGTCTGACCTGGAATAAAGTCTTTTCTCTCTCTCTCTCTCTCTCTCTCAGTGGCGGATACTCAGTGACCCAAGTTGGTGTTAGGTTCGTTGAAGAGAGGCGCGTACCCAGTGCATTAGTGGTGCAGACAGCCAAAGATTCAGGTTGCTGTGACACATACCTAGTTACTCAAGTTGGCGCCAAAGCCATTCTTGGACAGCGCACATAAAAACGAAAGACGAAGTAGAATACAAGACAAGTGCTGGTTCGGGTTTGGCGACAAAGCAATTGTTTGAGCGGCACGCACCTACTGGCATGTGCCAAGTGGCCCAAGATGACATGAAAGATGTTCATTGCAGACCAGCAGAGACCATAGTGACACATACTCAGTACTCCAAGTCGGCGTCAAAGAGTTTCTTTGGACAGCTGTACCTACTTCGTCCCGCGGCTACAGTGGCCCATGACGTCGTGAAAGATGTTTGTTGAAGAGCGGCACGTATGTACACATTGCTACATACTCAGTCATCCCAGTTAGTCCAATGGTTGGTTTCAAACCCTGCTACCTCAGCTTAGCAGCCCAAGTGGTTCACTGCTGCTTCCGTCTGCAAGCAGCAGCGGACTAAGTTAGCGCCACAGCAAACCTTGTATTACCTATCCATTGACCGAAGTTTGCCCTGCGGTTGGTTTTCAACCCAGTTCCCTCAGCACAGCCACCCTATTGCCTACCATTAAACCATGGACGGCGTACCCAGTTATCCAAGGTCGCGGTAAAGTGGGTCGGCACAGACAGACAGACAGACAGACAGACAGACAGACAGACAGACAGACAGACAGACAGACAGACAGACAGACGGACGGACGGACGGACGGACGGACGGACGGACGGACGGACGGACGGACGGACGGACGGACGGACGGACAGACAGACAGACAGACAGACAGACAGACAGACAGACAGACAGACAGACAGACAGACAGACAGACAGACAGACAGACAGACAGACAGACAGACAGACAGACAGACGGACGGACGGACGGACGGACGGACGGACGGACGGACGGACGGACGGACGGACGGACGGACGGACGGACGGACGGACGGACGGACGGACGGACGGACGGACGGACGGACACACCGAATACTGGGTGAAGTTGCCAAAGAATGCTGATCGCATTAAAAGGGAAGTTCTATTGTTCAAACAATACACATACAAAACAAAAAAAATTATTCACTGGTGTAGGTTTGCTTACAAATGCTACAGTTAATTTCTCTTCCCTTTATCCTCTGCTACCTTCAACACTACTTAAGCAAGGAAAGCGTTCAAGGTCCGGAGACAGCGCCCCTGGAGAATGCGAGTTCATGGGTGCAGTGCGAAAGCAGAGCCAATGTCCGATGAAAAGACGCTTTATTGAAACCTCACAGCATCTGCCCGAGTCCAAGCCGGAACCTCCACCCTCCCTCCCCAAACTAAACCATGACTCTTTGAACCCTCAGTTGCACAGAATCGCGCACCAACCAATGACACACAGACGTTCAAATCTTTACAACCAACAGCCCCAAAGCTTTCGTGACAGGCACCGTATTGGTCGTCAAAGCAATGACACAATCTACAACACACAAGGGCTGTTCACTGAAAGATACATGTCAACTCACTCTCCGCCAAAGTTTAGTAATCAGTTTTGGCCTTGTCGTCCTCGGGCACCAGAAGCAAGGTTCGAGTTCGCACGTCTATAAGTTATCCAATAAATTATCAGACGAAGGTATAAGATACAGGAATAAATTGTCTGCGTCACTCTGTTTTGTCAGAGCAGAAGAACGTGTGTTCAACATCTCCGGCAAGAAGCCAGCTAGCCCTGCAAGAACCTCTTCAAGAATCCACGGCTATTTGCGATATAGGTGACTGACGGACAACTGCCCTGCTTGCACTAACAAATCTCCGACGCGACGTGCAGCGGTGGGCTGGGACCCTTCAATTCCCCGAATACAGTAATTGTTGCCCGATGGCGATCGCACACAAAAGCACACATCTCTCGCTGCCGGGTTAGTGGTCAATAAAATATCTACTTTTTGTCGGGCCCCTCGGTACCCTTTCTTCTCATCCATTACATAACGAGGGTCTCGAATACGGCCACATTGATGCTTCAGGTAGCATGTGTGGGTTTATTGGTCAGTTGCCTTCACCTAAAAAGATCAGCAACTTTTGACGCCTGCGGAACAAAAGATGTTTCACATCCGCCGCCAAGGTTTGTGAGTGGTGGCGCTCGCTAACACTCCCAGGCTTAGTTCTAGTAGTAAAATTTAAATACACGGCACAGCTAAGGTGCCTTTCTTTCCGTAGTACATCTCACCTGCGTTCCCTCCTCGGGGAACCGATCTGCGCCCTTCGTTTGAAAGAACCATATACATGTATAATGGGACCACTATAGCGTAATTGGCCCATATACAGCAGGGTGAGAAGTTGTGAGAAGCCCTCACATAAACTGTGGAAAACACGGGGAAGCCGGGAGATGGAAGTTCAAGACGATGAGCCCTACGAGAGCAAGTATGAAAGCAGGAGCCAACGTTTCTACAAGTGGACTTGTATTTTTCAAGGCGATTTAAGTACAATGTTCCGACAAGTGCACTTGAAAAAGACGAAGTCCGCTTGTCGAAACGTTGGCTCCTGCTTTCACCTTGTTCTCGTTTTGCTCATCACAGAAACAGTGCCGCACAACAATTCCGTATACTTTATTGTGACTGCTATCGTCATTTTAAATTGTTGTGAGATGTCACTATTCTTTTAGAAATACTATACTGTTTTTTTTTCACTTAGAATCATGAAGTTTATTGATTCTCTTCCCATTTTTATCCTTACTTTTTTTAATGTCCGCTGTACCCATCCCCTCTGCAATTTTCGAAAGACTGTGAGGACAACGAAACGAATAATTAAAGGGCTAATCAAACATTAACGAGTGTCGGTGCCAAACGATGTGCTTAAGGGTGTTTCAAGGACAAAACTTCAATGGACATAACTTGATAAACTTTCTCAACCTTCATTTTCGAGCCCACGCGCGCAACCACATTCGCTCCAAGCTCACGGCCCATAAAGCTGTCAACCTAAGATTGCAAAATTATTGACATATGGATGAAGCGGAACTACGTAGCTACGTAGCTACACACACACGCACACACAAAAGAAAAACAAAATTCTTGCTTAATGAACACTAATTAGCTGCGAATGCGCACGAAAGTTAATAAACAGAGTTGTGCCAGTATTCATATATATCTCGGCCAGGGATCAACCTTCGATATTTGAACCTTCTTTAGTTGGTTAATTTGATATTCAGTATTTTCGAATACTTACTTTCTTCTGATAAGCTGAAAAATTATGAATGTTCGATTCAAGCATAGTAAAGGACCGGTGCATCGCCGTTTATTTATTTTATTTTTTTTGCTAAAAGACGCAATGCAGCGCAATACAGCCACAAAGAAGCAGAGAAACATGATAGGTGCTAAATAAACACTTCTTTATTCAAAAGGCATCGAAAGGCAACGCTTGCCTCACGGGGTCTACCTCACTGCCTTTCTTATATAAAAAAGGTGTTAATTAGCTCTTACGACCCATGTATCTATGTTTCTTTCTCTGTTGTTGTGCAGTTACGCTACATTCTTACGTACGTCGTTTACCAAGTACCACCAAGGTATACAGCACGTTCTCTTGGGTCTGTTTTTCGTTGGATAATGTGTATTAACCACCTAATCAAACAGAACTACAGAAATCACCAAATCAACGCTAGCAAATCAAAGTATCCTAGCCTATTCTTTGTGAAATGAAGATCTCCTCTGAGTAATTCGTACGTAAAAATACCTTGCATTACGCTTCAGTGCCTGACTTACGTGACAATGTCAACTTACGCCCTACGAATAAAGTTGATCTTGCTGAGCGCTGATGCACCAATTCACGTTACTTCATTTTGACATTTTACAAATAACCTCGCCGAAGGGAACACATGACAGGGTTCTATGGGGAAATTCGGCAATCATATCGTTTTTAACGATTGACTCAAACGTCCGTGCATTAAAAAACGACCATCTTCCGCTCATCTAATTAAAGTAATTGGATGTAAGGTTCTATATTATATTACTCTACATACTTACTAGTTTGGCGTTGTTGAGGCAGTGTATCTACTCGGAATAACTGAGTCACTACACTACTCTTTGCGCTAAATTAAAGGTCAGTGGCGTTTGCATCCACCTGAAAAGGGAATGGCAAGCAAGTGAGTTACGTATACTTCTCATTTGTTTCTTTACTGATGACAGGAAATCTCGGGAACCTCCAGTATATTCACGATTTTACCACTCCGTACTCGAATTATCGCAGAAAATTTACCTGGGAATTGCGCGTCGCAACTACAATGTTGAAGAAAATATTTTAGGAATTGCTCGAGATTTTGTTATCTTTCTAAAGGACTGTAAACTTTTCGTGTGCTGGTCATTGAAACAGAAGTTGACGCTGGTGCTCCCTCAAGTTATATTTTACTCGAAAAAATGTACAAATTTAGCCAATCGCACATGTCTGCATTTTGTATACTCCAATATGAGCTTAACGTGCGCGTACACCAATAAAGACAGAATTTGTAGTCGTGACGGAGGCCGCTCAGCTCGCTGCCAGTCTACGTGCTTTGCTACTTTCTAGTTTTATATATTTACACACAATAGACGTACTCACACAGATTGTGCCGAAATTTAAGCGGAAAAGAATGAATCACCACAAATGAAAATCTCACAAGCCAAACTCCATGCAAGTGGGAAAATAGAAATTAAGCATAAAACTACACAACGCCACACAGCGAGCGCCGCCAGCAGAAAGGAGAAAGAACGAGGTGCAAATTGCAATATCCAATTGATTGCCATTGTTGCGACTCAATCTTGCGCTTCGTGTTCCTTTCAACCCTGCTGTGCTTTTCATTACCATGTGATTCTCCCAGGTTCCAATCCTTATTCAATTCCTTTTCACCGGAAAATGCTTAGCGAGGCGTGAGAAATGCTCAGATAATTAGAGAGGCCTGAGAGCCATTTACGCGGAACCTGTTCAGCTGTTCTTTGCTGTGTGATTCGAAAGCTGCATTGCCCCTATTTTCACCGCAGCGCGCGGCGGAAGAATCGCTAAAGCGACCGCGGTGAAGCGCTAAAACGCAAATAAGAACGCTGCAAATAGCTTCCCGACGGACAGCGGAGCCGGCCGATTCGCGATTAGCATCGCTCCTCGCTTGCACGCCTGCCCGGTGGCAGCGCGAGCGGCGGTGGGCCACTTGACATTGTGAAGGCCGCGCCGTTAGGAGCAGCGACAAACCACACGCAGCAGCAAGAGACGATGCGTTCCTGTTCTGAAAAGCGAGAGCGCCGACGAAACGCACGCGGCTTATAAAAGTCAGTTTGAGCCGGAGAAAAGCGGAGAAGTCGTTGAGGGCGGGGGAGTGGATGGAGAGAGGGGGGGGGGGGGGGAGTCGGTAGGCTATAGCTGGGAAAGAGTATTCTCCGAAAACTGGAATATATATCAAGTCAGCCGAAGACCGCGTACGACCACTGTAGCTGAGCCGTGCCGGACCTGCTCCGCTGAGAGTTGAGGGAGTGAACGCGGCGTAAACTAGGCACGAGAAAGGGGCCCAACCACGGCCTTGTATGCTTCTTTCACTGTTTCCCTTTCTTTCTTACTGCACCTGCAACACCCCCACCTCCACCAAGCGTGCCGTGCCGATGCTCGCACGGCCAACAGCCGGGTCGTACTACGCGGAGATGGCACTGAGCTCTCAAGCGACGAAGGCGGTGGGAATGTTCGTGGCGCGCAGGGACTGAGGACTTGGCGGTTGGGACGTGAGCGTAATGACCAAAGTCGATAGATCGCGCCACGCTCAGTACAGAGTCCGCGCCACGCAGAGCAGCTGGCGACGTTCGCCTGTCTTCTTTTAAGGACGTTCGCTGCTGTCTATAGAGTGCTTTTCGTACAAATGTTAGTAGTTTCTTTCTTTTTTTCTTTTATCTGTTTGCTAAAACATAACATCTAGCACTTTTTAATTAAAAAAGGGAGACTTCAGCCGCTCCATTGACTTTCATGTACACATTCATTCATGTACTGTGTCAGCAGTCCCCATGCTCTCCTAGTGAAAGACGTTCTCAAGAAATGCTTCTGTTCGATGCACTCAGTGTCACCCTCGTCCACCAAAGGATTCTGTGTTGCGGTCTCCACAATAACGCAGCGACACCACCAATCTGTGTGGCGACCAATACGTTTCCCAGGTTCTCGAGCTCGAATGTTTTTGCATTATCCAGCGGTTAGGATGTTTGCCGTTTTGTTTCAATCACGTCAACGCTAATTTGGCCATCACTGCTTTTCGTCGACATGCTTAGGTAGTATTGCAGCATAGTAAGTGTCATGCCTCTAAATTAAACCGTTTGTTATCATGCGCACTTCAATAATCAAGTGTGTGACGTTAAGATACCCCATGTCCCAACTGCTCTAAAGCACAATACATATGGACATTTTGTCGTGGTTTATTGTATTCCCAAAAAGACACGCGATTGCTCGCACTACGTCGTGGTTGAACATGCCATGATCTATAGCCCGTTTCGTTGGGGTTTGGAGTGTCTGAAGCAGAAGCAATATCGTGGTGATGGGGTCATTTTTTTTTCTTCTCTGTATAGAGAGAGTAAACTTGCAGAACGGCGCCTGATGTCGACTAGGGATAATGACAACGGCCGTCATGGGAAAAATCGTCGATACTATAAGGATAATGGAAAGGATGGATGGAGAAGGCAAAGCTAGTTTCGCACTTTTTGGCTGTTGCCACTGTTCAATGTTCAATCTTGTCTCTTTCTTGTGCGGCGGACGCCATATTCACAGTGTGAACGTAGTACCCCACGGTCATTATTACTCTGGCGTTAGCGCGTCTAGACACCTTGCTTAAGCGACATGCGCTAACCTTGGAAAACAGCTCACCAAGAATCTTATTCCTGAGTGTTGAGCGCACTCTCGGAAATAATCGAAATGAGCTGTTATTATCCATCCCGCTAATGCCTGCTTAAATTGGACAACTGAACCGCGAGCGCCAGACACCATTCGGTGCTAAAGATCTGAAATACAGTGCTAAAATTTGAAATTTTGAAGTTCTAAATATTTTAAAACGGTGACGAACCCTTTATGAATGAGGAAAGTTTAACTTTCACGGCACCTCCTTTTGTATTTGCCTTCGAATTATTTTGTAGTCTTTGGGCGAACGAGTAGAACATTTCGGCCAGCACAACATACAAAATTTTAAAGTGTTTTCCATCTTGACGAACTGGAAGCAACGTGTTGTAACAGGCAATTTCTTTCCTAATTTTTATTGCTGATTCGTAGGTTCTGTGCTGTCAGAGAAACAACTATTTTATGATATGAAAACAAACAAAAACATGTCTAATGCATCATTTTCTCGCTGCTTCATTCCACTGTGTACCTTCGTCAGCTCGTGCTGTATTTTATACTTCTGTTGATTTCCTTTCCGCGTAAGGGCATAGAAGTAAAAAATGTTCCAGAACCGAGGGGAACTTGATCATACTTGTCAACGTCTTTGCAACATCTTGGTAGTAGCCAGGGCAAGGATGCTGACAAGCATAGATGTATGTTTACATGTCACATGCCTGACACACTACATCGCATTTCTCAAAGAAAGTACAGGAACGTTCAAGCTTAATTTGCATTAGGTGCAGCCAAGGAAACTGTAATCTGCTTTAAAACTCTATATGGCGCTGTCAGCATTATACTGTGGAGCGAAAGTGGCGGCCTGATGCCATGCGGAGAAGAAGTTTTACAGGCGATTGCGTACAGCCGTTAATATTTCCAGAAGGCCAGCCAGCGAAATATAAAGAAACGTAGTTCGTATTCTGCATGCGTTCCTTGCAATAATGAAATTTCAGACGTGCGGCGGTAGAACTTCTGCCCTTAGAAAGACGCTACACACGCAGCTATTATCGGCCTCGCCCAAGAAGCTGATCCTGCCTGTTCCAACATGTGCAAAACTACCACCACCACTTGAAACAGTTAGGCCCTGAGTGAAGTTGTAATGCGATGTTGAAGACTGTTTTGATATGGTTACCACCCACATTTTCTTATTGAATGAATCGAAGGAAAAATTGTTACACATAGTAATGTAAGTGCTACCAATACTTAAAAAAGTTCGGCAGGTGTTACACTCTGGTAACACAAGAAGGAGAAAGCCTGCTGGACATTTGGTAATACTTTAAGTTATACAATCGGGGCTAGAAATGCAAGACATAACAAGCGTGAATGGGAATTACACGTGTGCTAGTAAGGCGACCTCTTGAACGCCACATATGAACACTTAACGTAGTACCTAAACTGCAACATGTTAGTGAACGCATTCGGCCGCACCTTTAGTCAGCCAGATGGCTGCGACGTGACGTGTGCTATCACGCACGCACTAGGCCCACATATAGTAAGCCTGAACCGTGGAGAAGCCGTGCCTTCTGGGAAGCGTGCTCACAGCCGCCGCCGTTGCTGAGTGGTTATGGGGTTGGGCTGCTGAGCACGAGGTCGCGGGATCAAATCCCGGCCACGGCGGCCGCATTGCGACGAGGGCGAAATTCAGCTACCCGTAAATTTCAATTTAGGTCACGTTAAACAACCCCAGGTGGCCCAAATCAATCCGGAGTCCACCACTATGGTGTGCCTCATAATGAAATTATGGTTTTGGCATGAAAAAACCTATATTACATTTTTTAAGCGTGCTCATCTCGCACCCCAGAAACCCGAGTTCGATACCTACCCAGACCGAAATGTACCAAATTTTCTTTTCGAAGCCACTAATTTATTTTGTTTATAGGAACCTCCTTGAGAAATGTGACGTCAAACTAGCATTTTTTGCGGTGTCGGCCATTTTTCGTCACGGTCCAGTTTCGCCAAGGTCACCGGCAACATAAACACCTAAGGCTTTCGCCTTAAGAAACAGGAGGATTGATGATTATTCTAGAATCGTACGCTCTAGGTCATTCTGTCGTGCCCGAAAGCTATCCGCGTGGGTCAATTGGAATTACACTGCCGAGTTTGTTGACCCATCAAAAAGTCAAACACTAAAAATTCAAAGCATCATGCTCACGGTTTACTTGCAGGTACTCACGCGAATATATTTTCTCAAAGTCATTCGAAATGCCCCGCGAACTCCAGTCCTGTGCCCCCTTCGATCATGTCCCTTTTTTTTCCTCGTACAGGGGTCATGAACCAAATGTTGGAGCCTTGGTTACGCATTCCAAGTTAAACCGTACGCGTCATACAGCAAGCTGGCAGAACTTGAGCACAATCGTCGTGGTGCAAAATGTGGATGAGATTTTTTTATATCACTGTTAACTCGTACATCCGTCTGGCAGCCCTAACTGATACCGAAATGAAATTGTACCCCCAGCAAAGGCTGCTTCCGAGTAAGAAAAGCCAATCTCGAGGGCCGTGATTTAGGTTTTTATGCACTACAGGCGCTAGAAGTTATTGCAGGAGCCATAAATACGCCTGGGTTGCCATGCTTCGCGTACAATGAACCAGATATATGTGCGTCTCCGCATGAAGTCCGAGGTAGATTTTGAAGGCCTTCTCTGGTTTGTACTGCTGTTATCTCGCCAGGAAAAAAAATTACGGGTAGGAATCAATGGGCTACGCCCTTGCTGCGCCGTTGGGTGCCAGACCGTACGGAGCCAGACGTCTAATGTATTATCGGAATGTTTCGGAGGTGACACAGCAGTGACCTCGCACTTCCTGACGTCAGACAATCCATGCCAAAATGGTGGTCGCTGTCGGTGGGTGGGGTCTAGAGGCAGTGATATGAAATTGAAATTTCAAGCAAAAGGGTGCGAGGAGAGCCCAGTTTTTTTTTTTTTGTGTGTTTGTAATCATATGTTTGTCCCTCTGCTCTATGTTTCAATGATCAAGTGATAATGAAAGACCGTGTCACAAACCATTTAACAGTGACAGCCTGTTTTTCACTCAAACTGCAGTCGAGGTGGAATTGGCATCTCATTGACACTGCGCTTTACTATCAGATTGCTCGGATTAACTTGCTTCTTAGGCCTTCCGCATTCCATCCTACATCGATTGAGGGCATTTCTTATGTCCCAGAAAATTTCTACACAGGACACTTTTCTCAACTTTAACCTCACGTGCGCATCGCGTACCTATATCTCTAATGTCAGGAAAAGAGGTTGGTACGCAGGCTTCTGGATCCCCTCTATTGCGATAAGGCGGCGCTTCGGCTTCGTATTTCAGTGTGGCTTATTCAACGGAGTAGGCATGACTGTGTCTCAATGTTTCATGTTAGAACTGAACGCAGTGGCTACAAGGAAGCTTTGCAATAAGTAAAATTACCTCGAAATTCATAACAATTATAGAGCTGGCAGAATCGACGAGGAAGTAATATGGACACCACAAAAGTTGAGTCACGTGCCAAAAATCAACGTCTGAGTCACACAGGGGTTTCCGCTCTACAGATGCGTTTGGCATAGGCCGGCGGCTTCGTTATTATCTCACTCGCCATCACGACTGGGCGTTGCCGGCCCTAGGAAGCAGCTCTTGCGTACATGGGACTTTGTCAATGGGGCCACAGGTTGCCAATACCTTCTGTACGCGCGGAGCAGGGAAGCCCTAAATTAATGGTTAAAATTAGTCGGCTGAATGCTAAATGGTAGCTGCAGTCACTCGCAATATCTGGCATGTTAAGTGACAATGACATCAGCACGAGGCGAACTGCACACTCTGTATAAATGAAACAGCAACTGCCACCTTTCCTAGTTTGTGCGTCCCTCGATGTCCTCTCCTTTTGTGATCGTGTTTGTGAAGGTGCATTCTGTGTGCGCTTTCGTGTGTTACTACGTGTGTTACTACGTGTGTGTGTCTGCATCACCATACGCGTCTCTTGAGGCTAACACATATGCTCGGCATCGCCAAAACTGGTGGCGGGAGATCAGCCCATGTGTAGAAGCGCTTTTCCGTGAACTCAAAATTGTCTCTGTACACACAGTCCAATTCAACGTAAAATATCTTCTTGCTTTAGTGACCTTCTAAATTAAAATACATACAAAACGTGTGCTATCATACGATCACAGAACCGAATATCGCTTAATGTGCAAGATTTTGTCACCGGCGGCTCGCTTCATTGTGTGCAACAGTTTGGCCGATTAAGTGGCTTACTAAAAATGACATACGCAAGTTATTTTGTGCAGCAATAGTTGCTTGCCTTTTCCATAAAGTCTTATTGCGTATTTCTGTTGCGCCCTCGCATACAGTAACAATCTTTGGAATTGTGGTTTGCTGCAGAATTTTTAATCAACTCTGCGAAATACGGCCATGCACAAATTTTAAAGATGATAAGTTTGCCATTTAAGCCAGCCATCACGCTATAAAAAACAGAATTTTATGTTTCGTATGCATAGCGCTGAAACAACGATCGTAATGTTATGAAACATGTGCGCTAATAAGTATTTTTCTTCCGGAAATATTTTGCACTTCACCTTCACTGAAGGCAACTGTGACATTTCTAGAAAAAGTTATGATTTGCTTTGATCCAATTAATAATTAAATGGGCAAGGTCATATAGGAAGCCAGTGATTTCCAATATTAAGAACGTTTTCCTGAAAAAATCCTTCGTGAAAGGACTTCCCAACCTGAACATTGAATCATCTTTGATGTAAATTTTTGATGTCAATGTAAGTGCAAATTACTTTTCATCTCTGTACCGCCCTCATACAGCATTTTTTTATTGGTAGTACAACGAAAAACGAATCGACCAATATTTGCCCAGCATTTCCCTATAATTACCCCCCACGGTACGTTTTAGTCGCAGAAGTAAATTAAATGTGAGAACAATGCATCGATTGTACCGGGACCGCTTTCACAAATATTTTTGTTCGTAGGTGCTCTTTGCCGCTAAACTGGCCGCCTTCACTGCGATTATGACCGACTTGTGTAGCCTCCGAATTTTCTGGGAGTGTGACCCTGTCCGAGGAGAGAGTCACACAGGCGTTTACAGTAATAAAGCGCAAGTACTATGAAATATGACTCTTTAGTGATTTACAATGACCACGTCACGCGCCCGCAAATGATAACGAAAAATCTGAATGCTCTTTAAGTATCAGTCCAAATGTTTTGCGGGTTCCTGCAGACACCACAGACATTGTTCGGGCAAGTCAGGGGTCTACGGGCGTCACCTGCTGTTTGAACCGGCCTATATACCGGCTTCTCGGTGTGCTTCGTAGCCGTCAAAAAGTTGCACGGGTTTTAAAGTAATTTATTTGTGCGAGTGAACGAGTCAGCGAGTGAGCGAAATGCCGTCGAAGCCTTTTGGCTCACCTATCGTCTGCGACAAAATGCACCCACGCAGCAATCGGGACACAATCCTCTATAGTGCCGCCGCAGCTTGGAAATGAGAATGCAGGCTGCCGTCCAGAAGCGGTGTCGCGGACAGCACCCTGGAAGGTAGCCCACCGCTAATTCGCCGTCCTCTGTGGACGCACCAAGGACGCCGATATCGCGCGACAGCAGACAAACGTGACCGGCACTCCTATGAGCAGACGGGACGCCACGCCGCGGCAACGCCCTTGGGCAGGAGCCATTTAAAGAGCGCTCTCAACGCGAGAGTCATCGACGAGACGGCGTGTGAAACAGAAACTCGTCCAAAAAGAGACGCTTCGCATAGATTTGTCCGATTCAGGACGCTTTGTGGTGGTCTTATGCCAAGGTTGCCGAACTTGTATAAAAGCCTGGAACGTCAAGTAGAACCTAGTGTTTATTGTCATCTTGTTTTAGTATAAAATAACTGTGATTAGGCTGTAAACAAGTAACGTCTCAGCTATCCCTTACTAAGCAGAAAAAAAAACAGTCATATACTTCCATAAGCGCCTTAGAATGCAACAACGTGCGCGTAGGCATATAAATCATTTTGGGTAAAGCGTTCAGCTAGAAAGTACCAAGAGCACCAGACCGTAACGAACTTCACAGGTCTATGCCAAAGCAAAAGATGCCGGTGACGTTGTATGTTCATCGATGAGATACACTAATTTGTGAATCACGATTGAATAACAATATAGCTCGCCCACATACAGTCATGCTGTTAATGCAAGGTAAATGCGTCGGCACTGTGTGTGACCATCCTTACCGCAATCATGGCTCGCAAGAGAACAAGGGCCCGCATTCAGAAAAATCTGCTATGGTACCATAATGACCGAGCACCTGGCCTGCGAGCGCGCTTGTACCTATTTTGCTGGTAGGTACCTGGTGGCAACACTAGTCTGCCTCTGATAGTCGCGGCTGATGCTCTTCCGATGGACGTCTGTAGTAGGACAAGGAAGAATCCCCACAACTGGCCGAGCACTAGGCGGGGGACACATCTTTACCCATTTGAAGAACTGGTGGGAATCGTGGTGGCATCGGCCGCGCACCGAGTCGGCACGAGTCTTGCCGCAAGACCTTAGTCCCCAGGTTCATAGCAAACCATGGGGACGGTGAGGACGAGGTATACAAAATTTGGATACTATACTTCCTTGAGTAGTTTGCGCACAAAATGCCCAATATTTTCTCAACCCGCAGAGAGGCACACATACTTTTTTTCATTGCGGCTGGCAGAACCCTTTGAGCAACAAAGCCTCGCCACTCTTTTCGTCATTGGTTATGAAGTGGCTAGGGCACGTCCTCCAAAGCTCCACAAATCTTTTAATTTGTAAGAGTTGCCTGTCACTGGCTATCCGCATTCCCCAACATCATTACATCAAACTTCACAATTTCTTCGAGTCTGCATCTTCACGATTCCTTCAAACCTCGTGGTAATCATGTTGTCGAGAAAGCTGTGTTAAAGCAGTTTGCTTGTGGGAGCGTTACGTAATTTCATAGCACTGCGTTGAGTCATCCACATACAAACATTCTGGCATGGCTCCCTCGATATTCGCGTTCTGTTGTTGCTGCAGACCGCTCGGCGACGCGCTTTCGGAAGCCGCGGATTTGGCATGCTGTAGTCGTTATCGCCACTTCGAGCGCGCCTAATGAAAGCTTACTTGGCAACCGAACGAATGGGTTAACTGTTGGCGCCGACTGCGGCTGCGACGAGCAAAGGCTAATGATCGAACTCCCATCACCGACGGCGCTGCCGATGTCCCATTCATGCGCAACACATAAGCGTTTACAAAAATTCCTCAGTCAAGAGAAATGCCGCCTAAGAAATTCGTCGGACCAGCAACAAGAATGTTGTTTCTTGAGATTTTGCCTGGTTGAGATCACGATCCAACCCACTTTTCCACAGTAGGCTATTGCAGCGACGGTATCAGAAAGAAAACGGCGAAGTCGCAAACGCAAAAATTACGGCCACATGCCGTCAACATTGGTTAAGGAATATGGCATATGAAGGGGTTGCCGAAACAGGGGCGAACATTGTAAGGAAATTATACTTTAGCTTGTCGTGGCCCTGCATCGGTACTACATAAAACAATCGAGATCATAATCATATTTATCGTATTGAGCGTGAACGTTTTCCGCTACACCTGCGTAATAACATTTTGAGCAAATGTAGCCAGTGAGGTAGGTGTGCCGCTCATGCCAATCATCATCGGTGCTGAAATGTGTAATCATTTAGATACAATGCGATGGTCTACAGAAGCTGCTACTATTGGTTGTTCATGTCTCACTCAGACTCACGAATAGTCTATTCACCGGGGTCCACTTAGACTTAAGGGTCAGTTTGAGTCAGTTGAGTCGACCCGTAACTGAGATTGCTGACCTACGCAACTGAGCCTAACCTGTCGTCAATAGTATATGTCGCATCGAATACGAAGGTTATATTTTAGTTCAAACTTGTGCCGAAAGCAATGCGTCTTTAATAGCTCCCAAATACATTCTAAAAGCAGCTAACCTCTGCATTTGGCTTGGCAAGTAGCCATGAATATAAACAAGTGCAGGCTACTACATATGCGGTCAACCCCATTCACTGAGTAACAGTCAATGCATTGTCCTTTTTACAGCAAAGCTGTATACGGCTAGGTTCTGGCGGATTGCGTCCGCGGACAAAACGACGCGTAGAAGAACAAAGTGGGCCGGTTGTGGTGATAGTGCAGAAATGGTCCAAGCTCAATGGCGCACACCTCTGTGGGCTCGGGGACCTGTAACGCGCCCTTGAACTACCCTTGTTGCACGTGGGACCCAAAGAGACAAAAGCAATGCGCCGGAGCGATGCTATTCTATGACGATGCGTGTCGAAACGTCAGTGATAAAACGTAATATCTACCAACCAATAGCTGTGTCTCATTCTCTCTTCACCCACCCAATTCCCTAGCGACGCCATCAGTGGCCTCTGGACTCGGTATGCGTTTGGTCGTTACGTTAAACCACTCACCGTATACCATAGTGTTCCCAAGGCGATGGTTAGCATGGTTACAAAATAAATGATGAACAACGGTATCTTTCAGCGTATGTCTCTTTATACGCTCAATATAGTAAATAATGATAATATATGAATTCACTATAGCAATATTCACTTTAGCAGACCCACATAAAGCACATCGTTACAGCACATAAAGCATACTTACTTGTCGTAATAGCCACATATATAAGAAAATAGAAGGCTATTGCAGTTGTACACTACATTTTAATGATAGTGTCTTGAAAAAAAATACTTAAAAGCTGACATCGTTGGAGCAGTCTGACACCGGATATTTTAGTCACAGATCTGAAGGCCAACAGGCTAGGTAATTAAGTTTATATAGGAAATATAGATATTTTCACTAGTCGCACAACAATGAAAATTGTTTTCAGTATACGTGCACTTGTTCACAATACATATTGGTCATGGCTGACGCAGCCTAATCAGTCCTGAATATGTGACAATGTGACATCGCACGAGGTGAAAGTTTCATCAGTTCTATAAAGCTTGTTGTCATAGTTTGAATGGCGAGTGATTCCATGACGACAGAGAAAATGTATCAATGCAGCACAATTCACCGCAACAAAGTCACTTCGTCACCTTGAAGGGGTAGCGCAAGACGACAAAGACACAAAGCAGAAAAACACTGGACAGTGCTTTGTTCAACCAGTACCAACTTGCCCAAATGTCCATTATTCACTTCGTCACATATCCTAGTACTAAAGCGGTTTCACAAATGACCTCTCTGCAAAGTGAACAAGTGCCGCGAAAGACAGAAATTACTGTTTTTCATTGTTTGGTCTGTTATAAGATTTATACCAGATAAATATCAGATACCCATTGTTTGTTTCAACTCCGCCTTCTGCCGAGCATAAAGCAAAAATTTAGGAATTAAGGAACACGATTGAACTAATTTCATTTCATTAATATTGTTCGCAGTGAATTGCCCAGTACAATTTTGGGAAAATGCATTTATTATTTTAAGCAAGATCGGCAAAAAATTGCATGTAAATTTAAGTGAAATGAACCATCATCACACATATTGTCATTGTGTGGAGCATCCTGACAAGCACATCACGACTTATCCGCCCAACCTTCCTTGTATGTGATCCACGTGGGTGTCCTTCTAGGTCTTTGCGGAGAGAAGGTGACCGCAGTAACACACAAGAAGCAGCGAATAAGTTTTAGCCTGGCCTTATTTATCAAGATTCCTACCCCACTACGACATATTTGGCCCTATCCCGTACCGAAGGATGGTCCATCCCTATCAAAAGTACCCATGAAAGCTCTAACAAAACAATTTTGAAACGAATCATTGGCCTGTTGTTTTTTTCTACTTGAATCCAAGAGAAGAATGCTAGGTACTATACAAATAATTTGATTAGAACGGTAATAGTGACGAAAGGTGTAAAATATGTGCCCATATCAAGCGCTGTGGGAATCAATCTGTTTATTAGAAGATTTTCTTCGTGTTTCTTATGGATAACGTCGTTCAATACTTAATGATGATTCACAAGCAGGTGCCCCACAAGCCAGTTGGCTATAGATTTTCTCTGGGAACTGCCTTGATCAACGTAAGATTGTTGCGCTCGGTCATGCAGATGCTACGCACGACGACGAAGGAATGACGATAGTTGACGACGTGAGACGGCGGTTGCGATGAAAGAAATTACGGAGCTGAAATGAGGAGGACTGCTTGATGACAATAGGATAAGGATTATAAAATTATTACCATGAAATGGCAATTGTGTGGCGATGCTGCAACAACGACGACGGTGTTTTGACAACATCGTGTCGACGACGGCGTCACGACAACATCATGACGACAGTGGGACGAGCAATTAGTGGAATCACTGAGACAAAATGCCAACAATGAAACGACCATTATTACCCCATGACGACGACTCTGTAACTACGACGAAATGATGACGATGGCACGATGACGACAGGCTGATCACGAATTGATTGACGATGGCGGCATGACAACGAAGGCGTGTTATTGCTGGAGTGGACGTCCGCGCTTACGTGCATTACCTGGAGCCATGGACTGCCGCACCTTGCGCTAGATCCAGTGTATGTCTGGTACCGACCAATCCACCCAGATTGTAGCCAGGAGCCGACAGGGATGAGAATGCTTCAACGATGACGGCGCGAAGGCATTATACTTTCAATATGACATACGCATTCGGCAAGAGCCACATTGATTCCCAGGACATGTAGTGTTTGTTTGCACTACGTATGGTGCGGGAGAACGTCCAGGAACCCTCTGGGGTGACGATATTGTTCGTAGTGCCACTCGCATTTCTTCGGTCTTTGTCCGTAAACGGTTTATGCTCCAGTGACAGGCGTAGGGCTACGCACCACGGCTAAATGTGTGGGTGACTTTCGCTCACACTGAAAACAAATCTGACGCAGGGCGAAGTACGGTTGACCGAGAGACAATAATACAGAAAGGCTAATGCTTGACGTATGCCTGACACAATTTCTTTACGTTGTTATGGGGCACTGTGAACAGACTATGACTTCAGACAAGCCTGTCGAACGGAGGACTCTTTATCCAGATATAAGAAGCGATTGTGACTTGCCTTCGTTTATATTGACCATTGAATAGCAGAGGCGTAGGGGGAAATTAAAAATAATTAGGGAGGACACTTAAGCTTCGCTTTTAAGAGTGTAACGCGATAGCATTCAAAGATTCCTGACTGCTTCTCACGCTTCCCGACAACTGCAGCTTAAGCAACCGTAATGGTTACCGGGAAACACTGGCGGCGAACGCTATGCACGAAGGCGAGCTTTCTACGCGGCCTCTTGCGTGGGGCGATCCCGGAGATATTGCACAGCCGCGCCAAAAAAAAAGCATAATTTTCCGGTTTCCGTTTTTGTTTCGTACTTGTAATATTTCACTCTGAGAAGATTTATCATAAAAGGCGTGCGCTGTGGGTGTGTTCTTTCATGACATTTGTTTGTGGATTGTCATTCTCGAAATTCTGAGGAATAGCTCTGCCAAGAAGGCAAGACAAGGTATGTGGAACATTAATGGTATAATGGTGTGGCGTACATAAATATATTTGGAGGGCCTGCGTGGTTCGGGATGATTTTCTCGGCCGCGGGCGCCAAAGCTGACGCCAACATTGACATCGATGCCGCATATTCTGCAACACGGGGCTCTTAACGCTTTCGCGTTAAAATGAAGAAGGGAGAGAGAAAATCAAACTGGCTTGGCACGTGTTCACATCCGCCATGTGAAATCCACACTTTATGGCTTTTGAGTTCCGAACCTCACCAGCTTTATGTCTAGCTCTTCCTCTCTCATTTATACATGACCTTATGCATATTCCCCTTGTTATGTGATCTGGTATGTTGTGCTCTTTAGATAGCGTAGCCGTCTAAGTAATTGGTTTCCTCCATCTCATCCAGTGAGTCCACGAACAACAATAAAAGTTTTGGGAAGCTATTCATTACCAACTAAAAGCCACGTGGCGTGCCGACACTACAACGAATCCAATTGGATGCAGTACATCGGATGCTTTCAAACGTAAGTGGCTTTTTAATGTGGTTGCTGCAGAGTTTGTACAAACAACTTTTTGCGTTATATTCATCCCTGCTGATGTTCAAGGGCGACGGTTCCACACGTATAATAAAAGACAACATCTAAGCACATGTGACACAGCGCTGTCCAACTCGAACACATAATGGACCGTGAAAAACATACATTTTCTTTGTGTCGACAGAGTAAAAGTGTGTGGGTTTGTAGCGATCGACTTTGTGTCTCGTTTTTCTTTTGTTATTAGGCATCGTGCCGAGCGGACGATTCTGCATACAGCAGTGTCATAAGGGGGCGTCCTGGCCGATCAACGGCCCTATATAGATGACAACAATGACCAGCAATGCAATATGTTTAATTCATTTATTTATTGATTCTTTATCACACACGAAGGTGGGCAAAATGATGGAGAGCAAGTTAAAATAAATGCGGTGAAGATAAAAAAATATATAGCGTTAGGTAACGAATCACCAGCGTGGCTTTTAGAAAGGTATCTAGGGACATAACGCTTCAAAAATAAAATTCCTAAAAAGATTTCGCTGTCGGTTCATGAGGGTCTATGAGCTTCGAGAGAAAGCGCTGTTCCAACTGCACCGAACTCGCAAGCACAATTTACGCTTAGCAGATGCGTAAATGAAGCCATAGGTGTGTTATCGGGCCTTCTGCGCGTAGATGAGGAAGTTGTACGTGAGAAGCACGAAATGATGATGATGATGAAATAAACTTTAATTTTCGAGACGGTGTTCCCGAGCGTTTGAGCTGTGAATCACTCTAGAAGCACAGAAAATGTGAAGGGCCAAAGTTTCATCCTAATCGGTGCCGCCATGCATGACCTGGTATCTCGACAGGGAGAACAAAATATCTTAAACAGCACAAGTGAAGCAACAAGAACACTGACATCTTGCGCCAAACAGACCAAACGCATCAAGTTTGCGTATCTTTGTTACCTTAAAATAGCCAACTCTCTTGCTGCCAGCTCTGCCATGTGTTCCTATCGAGCTTCCGCAAATTAAATTCTAAACGAATCTCGTCTTTGATGCGATCGTTCCCAATGACTCGTCGTAAAAGGACAAGCCGGTAAACGATGGTATTTCGCAACCAGCGCTATGCGTCCAAACTAATCTCTTTTGGTTTTGCGAGTGAAACGAAAAAAAAAGGGCAGTACGTACTGGGGAGAAGGTTATACAGCATATGCGTGAGCTCGTGCTGTGAGGCAGGTGATCCGATCCGGAAGCGGCTTAAAACGCTCACACACGCCCACCTAACGACATTGTGAGACACCGCTTCTCAGCAGCCGGAATCAATTGTTGTGCATTTCAATGAGTGCCGTGGCAGACACCGGGGTCTCCGGGAATTGGCATATGAGCCAAGAAGGAGACAGTAACTTAGGAGCCAATATATCTAACTTGATGCTTTTCCCCTCGTTCACTTCCTCTTTCTCTTTTAAGCACGTAAAACTTACGCTTCTCTTTCAGACAGATGTTATCGCGGAGCGAGCTCGTACGACTTTTGTCGCAGTCTCCAACCCGGATGCCGTTTTGCAAGGGATCGAAGCTGTGAACCTGGCGAAAGGACCGCCGTTTGTGCGGCGTCCGCGCTGAGCAAATACGGAATAAAAGATAAGAACCATCGACGCATTACAATTAGCTATTGTGCACTTGACAAGGCCGGCACGCGGGTTCCGTGTAGTAGAAGTATAAGCCAAATCTGTTTAGGGCACCTCCCTTGCGCAAATGATAAATTTAAGCTCAAGGATTCAGAGTTTGATGTTCATGGAAGAACATTAGACGAAATAGCTCTGTAAGGTGATGAAAAACTTGCTCAGCTTGGTTTGAAATTTTACGAAAGTATCTGCTGTTAGTAGACGTCTTCCACTTTTAGTTTAGCTAAGCGATCTTACTCAGAATTTTCCCGCTTTCGTTATTGTTATTCTTATAGACGCTTCGTGATGCTGCTTGCTGTGCGTTAGGTTATCAAGATCGCACGGTATCCCGCGTTGGCCATTGAAAGTACGCGGTGGTCCCTGCTCTGTTAGCAAATAAGCCATCTGATGGGAAGTTTCCTGAGGTATATTTTTCTGTTTGTCTGTAAGCCAAGTAGAAAGTAAATCGGAGGCACTAAACTGCACCCGCGGCGCATTCCAGTGTCCGTCACGTTAGTTTTATCCATACGTGGGAGCACCTTTCGCACTGTCATTCGCTTCATTCCTGCAAATATGGTAACAGATTAATGGTGGTCACTGTGTGGATGTGAGTTCAAGTGGTACCCGTACTATTAGTCCGCCAATGTCAGTTTGGCTGGTAGTGTACATAAGGTGCTTCGTGACTGTGATCGAGTGCTGGGTAATTAATTTTTATTGATGTGTCTGTTCAGCGCAATCATTGGTGTACAGCATACAAATATGAGACAGATATCACTTATTAACTAACACTACCGAAAGCTAGCAACGACGGTGACCACGCATATGAAGTCAACACCATACTTGCGTCCAGCCAATTGCATGACTCAGCCCATGAAATAGCGAAATATCCATCAGCTAAAGGTCTTCGTCCCTCTAATTCCAAGAATCACTTTAGTGCCGGTAATTATTCTTGTATTTTTCTGCAAGTTTGGGGTTATATCGCAAGTCTCACGATTCTCTAGCCGCCACCATTCGATGCTTTTAGGAACGAGAATGCGTGAAGTAGGTCTGCGATATTTCATGACAGGAGTCATTCTATCTCGGCACTTGAACGTTTCCAGCCTTAATTGTGTCAATCGACAAAAGCGAACTTCTGAATCGGCACCAAACTCAGCCATGCATAAAAAGGCCGCTGGCGTGATGCGCGACGTTTTTCGGTGGCGCTAAGCCACGTCAAGATCAGTCATAGATTGAGTCAGCCGCCGCTTGCAATAGATTTATCCTGTGAATCAGATGTCCGCCATGCAGTGTACCACGGACACATTGCCAGTGCATGCTCCATACTTATGCATTATCTTCACCACGATTTCCTCGGAGAGGAGGCACATCGTGGTAGGAAAAATGTGTTTAAAGGGTCATTGCGGTTGTTTAGTATAACCTGAATCTATGCTGCAGGTTTGTATGTGGGTACATGTATGTGGGTGCATGCGCGTATGTGGGTACATGTGGGTATATATATATCTGCTGCACATGTACCCACATGTACCCACATACGTGCATACACACATGCCCATACATATGCGTGTACATACAGAGCCACTGGTGTCCAGATCAAAAATAGTTAGGTAGCTTGTGTCGTTCTCATGGTGAATAAAAATGAAACAAGTAGACGCTGCTGAACATACTATGTATATGTATATATACACTTGCATTCATATACCCGTAGATACATACGCACTCATATGCATACCCCTATATATACACACAAATATATACAATCATGTATACACACTAACCGAGAGGAATCACACTTAACCAGTAACGTAAAGATCCTGCACCACATACAAGTCTCTTAGTTGTTTGTCCGTTATTTGCGTGGTATGCGGAACATCACGGTGCTTACCAATTACTATATTATATAAATAAATATATATATATATATATATATATATATATATATATACATGCATACATACATACATACATACATACATACATGCAAAATATATATATATAAACATAGTAAAGTTCTTAGAGGGCCGGAATTGCATGAAGGACCTGTAGCACAAAATGCCGATAATCTAACCATCAGGCCACGGACGCTTGCATCTGGAAGCGGATTACAACACCAATCTTAAGAATTACTCCCGTGCAAAGAAATTTCTCGCGTTTTGTTGCTGCCAGGGTCGTTTTCATAGCTACCAGTTTCTTACTGTTTAGTGAGCAGGATTTGGCGTGAGTGCTGCGTCTCGCCAAAATTCCGCACCCGCGTATAGTTCGAACAGCGTTCGAGGAGCTGTTGCTGTAGTTGATGCCCAACCAACTCCTGGCGCATACCCACTGTGGAGAATTGTTCAAAAAATGGCAGGATTATTCCTAAGTTATGACCACAATTAAAGTTTCACGACTGCGCCACAGAGAAAAGAACGCGTGAAAGACGAAATTACATGTCAAAATGAAAGTAACACCAGTGCAAGAATGAATAATTAATAATTCACATGAACAAAACAAAACGGTAAGGATACAAAGTTACAGGGAATTAGGGCCAGAAATTTCTGCATTGCGGATCAACATACCTGCGGCTGAATCCCAGAGTAAAGGCACCAAACGAGTAAGTCCAAGCTTAACGTTTAACAGGGCTATCGCTATCAATGCTTCGCCCTTCAGGCGAAACTTCGACTTTTTATGATGTACTTGTCAATTCAGTACAACAATTTCAATACCAGTGTCCTTAGTGTAATGTAATCTTCCATCTGTTTTTTCCATGGTGGTTTGATTTTCCCTAATATAATTTAAATATTTCAGTTCTCAAAAAAAAAACATATCGTAACCATAAGCAATGCATTTCTTCTCCCAGGCATCAACGTTAAAAGAAGCATTTGTCCTTCTGAATTGCATATAAATATTACTTCATATAAACTGTTTTCAAAAAAAGCAACGTGAGATGCGCTACAGTGGGCTTGCATGTATTCTCAGGCGGGGCAAATAGTTTCCTTGTGTTGTATTATTTTACCTGAATTACAGCAGCCCACACACTGCGTTTAGTCGCAACGTAAGTGAATGTGCCAGTAGTTAACACAAATTAAGAAAATGTGCACTCTACGACAGCTTTCAGCTTCACTAGGAAAAAAATATTATGAGGTAGTTATGAACCATTTCATAGGAATTTATTTAAATGAAAGGCCGTAGAATTACTCTGACAATCGTAGTTCTTAGGCAGCCGGAACGCCAGAATTGTATAACTAGCTCGGGATATTCAAGCAGGAGGAGTGGACTTTCATTTCACGAAGTCTTCACATGGTGTTATCAGTAATTACACCTTTATGGAGCTGGTTTGCAAGAGGGCAGTTACGCGATAATGTTATTTCACATTAACCGTAATCTGATGCGGAATAAAAGTATTTAGGTCGCATTTCTTACAGTTTTCTGTCTGCATCAAATGGAACACAAGTTACCGGCAAACAAGCTCACCGTCATAGAAACGCAAATCCAGGTTATGAGCCTCTTAAATAATGCAACTTGAACAAGTACTCATCAAATAAAAATTATGCTGGTGAATACTGTTATCAACTTATATTACTGAGGGCCCAGACCACGGCTTTCTTTACAATTTCATATAATTGCTTTACGATATAGGGCGTCTGTTGAATTACCTCCAAGTTGTCTTTCTGTTTCATCTTGTCCACCGAGTGCCAATACAGAACGGTATAGTTGTGGAAACACAGCGAACAGCTTCGCTAAACACGTTACCGATTAAGCACGAACGATCCTGAAGATAACATAAATGGCACCAACGAATTCGCTACTCATCCTGTATTCTAAAAATTATTCCTCAAACGGAAGGGAACTCGAAAAATCTACCAGCATTTCACGGGGATACCAAGTTCCTCAAACAAATACGTCAACCTTTTCAGTCCACGACAGTGGTGGAGCTAGTCATATCTGTTCAGCCAACGTCTTGGCAATGGAATCTGTATAAGCCCTGACGAAGACTTAAGATTTATTTAAATAAATTGTGTGGTTGTACCTGCCAAATCCACTATCTGATTATGAGGCATGCCGCAGTGGGGAACATCGGGATATTTTTACCATCTGGCTTTTTAAAAGCGCACCTTATTCTAAGCACACGAGCGTATTTATATCTCGACCTTATTGAAACGTGGCCACCACGGCCGTTATCAAATCCACTATCTCTTGCTCAGCAGCGCAAAGGCAAAGCCACTCAGCTAGCGCGGCACGTGGGCTTGCGAAAGCACATCTGCTTATCAAAATGTTGGTTCCAAAGACATCGCTTATACAACTGCACGGAACACTTGAAGTTTCTGTCATATGCACCTCTGTCTAGTAATTTCTACCGCCAACAACCACTTTATTATTGCTTTGACGCATTTTACTATACGTTTGCCACAGCTAAACACAACATTCCAGTTTCATGTTGCTACCCCGAAGCTTTTTCTTTTTCTATTCTTTTTTTACACTTGAAAATTGCTATTTTAACTGTCCACGGTGTGGTTTGTTACTGTCTGCCTTCGGCGATTTTTTTTCTCTCTGCAAAAGCATCAGAGAAACACGCTCAGTTGCTCGACTGCCCCCTAAAACAGCAACTGTTCTCTCTTCCATTACGCGCCACTTTGGCAACGTGCCCGATATAACAAAGAGGAAACAACGAACGCTCCAGAAAAATGAGGGGTACTTTGTACACATTGCGATAACGCATCCCAGGCATGGGCCTCAGATATAATGAGTGACCTTGTGCCCTCTTCCACTTTCATCAGACTTCTGCAGAATAGGTTACTAAAAATCGCCCGTTTCAATGATCGCTATGGGTCTTCCCACTTTATAAATGAGACGCGTGTCGTTATATCTTTCATCTGTTGTTTTTAAATTTTTTAGATGTACGAGCGTCCCGTCAGGCCGCAAGCTATATATTATGCTACAATGCAACGCATAAAGATTTGTTTAGCTTAGTGCTTGTAGCACCTGATAATCAAAAGAATGAGAAAAGTACTCCTTGTACATTAAGTCCTCGCTGGCTTCACCGTCATTGTACGTTGTCGCGGTATCCGGATGCTTGGCGATAAGACGTTCCCTTGACGTGTTAAGGTGCTCCAGTATGCCGACAAAAGTGGCATCATTGAAGTGTGCTTTTTAGCACAGAGCGCCCCTGTGGGTCGTAATGAGGTGATATTCTACCTCGACATCAAAGAAGTCATCTCGTTTTGAGTTTCTGGCGTCCTTAGGCCGTCCCTGAATTGATTTCTTATACTCATATGCAAATTGTGCTGCCTCAAAACACAATGGTTTGTAAACTTTAGTGAGTCTTCTGATATTGCATTCAAAGATGCGGTTCATATACATATCTGAAACATCAATATTGCTTGAATGCTTTATTCAGCCACTGAAGTCGCAAAACCCCAGCCATCATTGAGGATGACGTGTCATAGGTAACACATGTGCCTTAATTCTACCGTAGGGGAATTCACGAACGCACGCACGACCTTGTTCCAAACTTGAAGTTTCCATCCGGAACAGTGGATGAATGCGAAAATGCGAGTATTGCTAAGGTTTCTCTTCAGGTTAAGAGTGCGGCTATTTCTCTTCTTCTTTTCTTTTTCTTTTTTTACGAGCCACGCACATGTGCATTCAATGCGCCTTGTTACGAAAAGGTGCCTAAGCTGATCGGAATTTTCCTTAGTCCTAGAGCAGGATGTTTTGCCTCAGTACAGTTTATCTCGCGCCTCAACCTTTCTCGGTACGTCTCAGTGCTTCTGGGTTCTGAGGAAAGATGAGATAAATACTGTAAGCCACTGCATTTTGTTACATTTGTCTTCCCGAGTGTAGCAGCACTCTACTACTTATTTAGGGTAAACGTTTTGTGCAAATGCCAGCAAAAAAAGTTCCAGCGTTCCTGTATAGTCAGAGGAAAACAATCTCACCTGAGCACACATGCACAATCAAAGAAAAATCACTCAGCCTGAGGAGTATCACAGACCAGCGTTAACCTTGAAGAGAAAAACCGGAGCTTATAGGGCGTGAGCATTTTGCCTCCTCTGTCCACGTACCTGAGTTGCGTAATAAGTTCAGCTTTCTACCTTACCTCCTCGAATCGATCACAGTGCACGGAAACATTTGCAACCGGATACTGGTCCGTTAGATGCGCTGCGCCGTGAGATGCATTTGTCGGTTTCATACACATGAGTGCTCACGAAAAACATGTCTAAAAGGCAGCTCTCTCTTATTGCAGTGTGGATCTCTTTCTTTCACTCTTACCAGAGGTATAAAATGCGAGCAGCAAAGCGACGCTGCTTCAGCAGCTCCTGGTTCCACCGACTGCTCTTCCAACAAATGAAATGGTAGGAAAAGGAATTTTCAGAGTGACCCGCATGATGTATATTTCTAGTTATTTGCCACTTCTGCGAAGAGATGAGAAGTACGCAGCTACAAAAGATACAGTCAGATGCGATCTTTGCCATACTGCATGCGTTTCTTGCTCAGTTGGGCACCTATCGTAGCGTTTGAAGAGGAGCCATTGTTATTCGATATGTACAACCTCAAAATAGGCAATACAACATTACCCCTTCTCAGATTCGCTTTTTATATATCTCCAAATGCTGAGCTAGCTCCCAGCGTTGAAGCCATTTTTTAAAAATGCTGTCTTGACATTGCTTTTCATTGTAATAATATTCGCTACTAGTTACTTTATTGTGATATGCACAACTCTCCACAAGGCACGAAAATTTATTAGGTTAAAATTTCGATTGCTGAGGTTTCGTTCAATCAGCCATATAGTTTTCAACGGTAGAGAAGTTGTTTTTCGCATAGGCGTGTGAGTTTTTATCAGATTGCGTTTGAAACAAAAAAAAAAAAACAAGAAAAAAAGAACGGAAGCAACAGAATACCTATTGAGTGATAACATTCTATTTCAGTTGGTGCAAAAGTAGGTGCATATTTTCGATCTGATTTCTGAGCATTAAAATACCTTCCCACATAATAACATTCGCGGATGCGCAATCGCCGAACAAAACGGGATACTCAATAGGTAAACGTTTGAAGCAGTGCCTCATCTAACATACAGTGCGGATTACATAACCCCGTTGAATATCGTTGCACATTGGCGAATTATATTTGCTGAGCACACACCGACATGGTACTTACGTTTTCTTAACTGAAGTCAATTACTCTTTGCAGATCTACGCTTGTGTCATCCTCGGTTTGGCCACCAGCGCCTTCGCCGTCTATGCTCCTGTCAACTATGGCGCAGGATATACTGGCTACGCTTTGAACCATGGTATTGGCTACTCTGGCCTCACCGGTTTTGGCATCAGCCATGGCCTCGGTTACGCTCCAGGTACTAGCTACGCCGTCGCTGCTCCAGCCGTGAGCGGTACTGTTTCTGCTACCTACCACGCTGCTCCATCTCTGACGACCGTTCACGCTTCACCGGCACTCACCACGTACGCCGCTACTCCAGCGGTCACCACTTACGCCGCTGCGCCAGCAGTTGCTAAGGTAGCCACTACCTACCATGCAGCGCCAGGTGTAACCACCTACGCAGCTGCCCCAGCTGTTTCCCGTGTCACAACGTACCACAATGCACCGGTTGTGGGTGTGGCGCCAGGTGTCTCCAATGTTGCCACCACTTACGCAGCAGCCCCGGCAATTACTGGCGTTTACCAGAGTGCTCCTGCTATCACCAGGGTTTATCAGTCTAGACCAGCTGTTGCCACCACCCCCGCTATTACAACATATGCTGCTCCAGCCGTTTCAAAGGTTTCCACCACCTATGCTAGTGCACCAGCTATATCTAGGATTTACCAAAGTGCTCCAGCTTTGACGAGGATTTACCAGTCTTCCCCAATTGTGGCTGCAGCTCCAGCTGTTTCTAAGGTTTCTACTACTTACGCCACCGGCCCAGCAGTCACCCGTGTTTACCAGTCAGCTCCAGTTCTGGCAGCCGCGCCAGCTCCTGTCAAGATTGCCACCACCTTCGCTACAGCACCAGCCATCACTAGGGTTTACCAGAATGCTCCAGCTCTAACCAGGCTTTACCAGTCTTCCCCTGTTGTGGCTACCGCCCCAGCTGTTGCTAAGCTCACCACCACCTACGCCACAGCCCCAGCCGTCAGCCGTGTCTACCAGTCCTCCCCAGTAGTAGCAGCTGCACCAGCCGTCACCTCGTACACTGCCCCAGCCTTTTCCAAGGTTCCGACAACCTACGCTGCGGCCCCAGCAGTCACTAGGGTCTATCAAAGCGCCCCCACCGTGGAAAGGATCTATCAGCCGGCTCCAGCCGTCGCCAAAGTTGCTACTACCTACAGTGCCACACCAGCCGTTACCCGTGTATACCAGTCAACTCCACTGGTGGCCGCCGCACCTGCTGTAACCACGTACACGGCTCCAGCCTTCGCCAAAGTAGCAGCGACATATGCATCTGCTCCAGCTATCACCAGGCTCTACCAAAGTTCGCCTGCTTTGACTAAATTTTACCAGTCAGCTCCATTTGTTGCGACCGCCCCAGCTGTTGCCAAAGCAGCCACAACCTATTCTACTGCCCCTGCAGTGACTCGTGTTTACCAGTCCACTCCAGTTGTGGCAACCGGCCAAGCCGTAACCACATACACTGCTCCGACCACCGCCAAGTTTGCGGCCACCTACGGTGTGGCCCCTGCTGTCACGAGAGTTTACCAGAGTGCCCCAGCAGTAACCAGGGCCTACCAGGCTGCTCCAATTCTTGCTGCAGCCCCCGCTGTTGCCAAGATTGCCACCACCTATGCTTCTGCCCCTGCAATCACGAGAGTCTACCAGAATGCCCCAGCAGTGACAAGAGTCTACCAGTCTGCTCCTGTTGTAGCTGCTGCTCCAGCCGTTGCCAAGGTTTCGACCACCTATGCAGCCAGCCCAGCCTTCACGCGTGTATTCCAGCCCAACCCAGTTGTGGCAGCCTCGCCAGCTGTCACAACATACACTGCTCCCGCCGTAGCCAAGGTGGCAACCACGTACGCTGCTGCTCCAGCTATCACGAGGGTTTACCAGACCTCGCCAGCTTTGACTAAAGTGTACCACTCGACACCAGTTGTTGCCACGGCCCCGGCTGTTTCCAACGTTGCCACCACGTATTCTACTGCCCCTGCAGTGACCCGTCTTTACCAGTCCACTCCAATTGTGCGTGCTGCACCTGCTGTCACCACATACAGTGCTCCAGCAGTCGCCAAGGTGGCCGCCGCCTATGCGTCCGCGCCATTTATTACTAGAGTATACCAGAGTTCACCGGCTCTGGCCAGGGTATACCAGTCGGCTCCAGTTGTGGCGTCCCCTCCAGCGGTGACTAAAGTGTACCAGTCTGATCCAGTAGTTTCCTCTACCCCTAATTTTGTCACTTTTGGTGGGCCAGCTGTCTCTAAAGTGTCCACTACTACCTACCACACCGCACCAGCCACAGCCGCTGCTCCGGCTGTCGCTACAACTACCTACCACTCTGCTCCAGCTGTAGCAACTGTGGCTGCGGCCCCGGTTTCCTCCTTGGCCGCTGCACCGGCTGTCACTACGACAACCTACCACGCATCTCCAGGTGTTGGCCCTGTCACCGCTTCCCCATTTACCCACGTGGCTGCAGCTCCTGTTGTCACTGCAACCTACCAGGGTGCTCCAACTATAGCCACTGTCGGGGCTGGCCCAGTTACCTCAGTGCACACTGCTCCGGCTGTCACTACAACCACGTACCACACTTCTCCAGGTGTTGAAGCAATAGCCGCTGCTCCAGGTCTTTCTACAACCACTTACCACGCAGCACCTGCCGTAGCTGGTTTGCCAGCTTTCGCCAATGTTGAGGCTGCCCCAGCGGTTTCCACCACCGCCCGTTCACCACACACCAGCCGTGGCCACTGTCGCTCACGCCGTTGACCCCAATAGCCCTGCCTATGGCCATGGCATTGGCACTCTCGGCTACGGTGTTGGCCACTATAACTTCGGCCACGGTCTTGGTGCCTATGGTCTGAACTACGGCTACGGCCTTGGCACTCCTTTCGAATACGCCTCTCTGCTCCGCAAGAAGAAGTGTAAGTACTCTTGACTACATAGGAAGCTCAAAAGCCAATAGAAAGCACATTTTACCGGCTTCTTAAACTTACTTGTTTGTCAAGTAATAAGGGCCCATACCAACTTGCGTAAACGTCCGAAATATCCGTCTGGTTCATTCTTAGAAACCTTGATATGCTGTAGAATTCGCATGAGAAACTTGACAGCGCAATACATGACCGCAAGCCCTTAATGCTATTATGACCTTGTCAATGTTCATTAATTATGCTCTTGAATCGTCGATTAGCATGCATGATGTAAACTTACTAGCTTAGATTTCTATTTCGGTCAAACGAACGTTGAGCATCATGCTCCATTGCTTATTTCGAGTGTTCCAGACGCAATGACAAAATTTATTCGGTTACTTCGTCGTAGGGAACCAAGATTTCCATCATGCTTTTCCGCGAACTAGAAAGAATAAAATGTAACATAGGTACCATAGACTGTACTAACAATTTGATTGTGAGTACTGGAAAAGTATACTCACCATCTCCAGAGGCATAGTGAAAGAAATTGCTGGCTCGTGATGAAGCTCTTCATCAAACGATTGCTGAGGAAGGCGTCAGTAAGGATCCCAGCCGTTTCTGGCGCTGCGCCAGAGCGAAGGGAAAGGATAAATAAATGTGACAGTTTTGAAACCAAAAGATAAATTCTTTGTTAAACCACTGGAGGTATAGCGAGACATTTACTGAACATTTCAATAGAACTTTCTCGCCACAATTTAGAGCGCCTGCCACAATCAATTCTACGGATAACGATAATTGCTTATCATAATGCTTATCAATTGCTTGTCATATTATCATATGATGCTTATCATATTGCTTATGCACGTGACAATATTGACACATAACAGAAGACTAAGTATTCAAGTCAATACGCAAAAGCTCACTGCGGGAACTGGGGCCCTTCCAAGCTTTATATCACGGGCTGTACTGACGTGCTTGTCCCGTCCTAACATTATTGTTGAATCTATCCTTCGAAACTAATGTTCTTCAATTACAGTTGCAATTAGTGTTCTTTTTCCCGGCAATGAAATCTGGGATTTCTTGTTATATCCGTAATTTGCGTCTTGTTTTCCTTTGTTGTCTTTCGGAAGGTCTGAAGAAGGTTATTTATGATCGTATAAATTTATTTCTTTAAGCAAGACTTCATACGCATGACACATTGTTTTCAGAAGGGATGATCAGTAGATACAAACTTGCGTGCTTTTCTTGGAAGTGGCGCACCAATACTATTAAACCGAGGATCAGGTTTACAAAGTCCATTTTTACATGACCAAAGCATTACACGCCGTTTCTCACCAGATGCTGTCATAGAAATTGAAGGCGCGTGGGTTACGTTGGCATTACATTTGAAAGGTTTTCTAGCTACCTTTAAAAAGGGCCAGAAGTGGGTGAAGTTTTTTTAATTGCTTTTCTCAGTCCCTTGGTTACTTTCCTAAAGTGCCAAAGCGTTCCAACCGGGGGCCGCTGCTGATCTAAGTGTTTATAAACGATTTGAGGTTCTGTAGAGCTAGTTATTCTGAGCTATTCAGAGCTAGTTATGAACTGAGGGTGGCAGACTTGGGTCATGTGACTCTGCGTGAAAGACGACTTCATCGCGACATGATAATTCTGCACTAAGTCTGCGAGGTAACCTTGACTCTGCCATGCTGCTCACGTCCTTGGGCTTTTGTTAATCGTCTGGTAAAACTGCTAAGTGCCTGTTTACATTTTATCTGGACTTTATTTTGCCGTGCCACTGTCACGACACCAAGAAACATAGGACTCTATTCTGAACAGTGATCTCTTCTCTGACCTGTCATGAGAGTTTGCAAGCGTTCTTGTGCAATGTTGTAGTCGTATTATTCATAGCCTGCTTTGCTATCGCAGTTAGG
This sequence comes from Dermacentor silvarum, assembly GCF_013339745.2. NCBI lineage: Eukaryota > Metazoa > Arthropoda > Arachnida > Ixodida > Ixodidae > Dermacentor > Dermacentor silvarum. The sequence goes on from NC_051156.1 coordinate 145,684,542, forward strand.
TGCTTGTCTACTGTACTATTACACACTTCACAGATGTCTTTTCCTGCATTATTCTGTTCCCATTGTGCAGAACTTTTGATGTATATGACCTAGTGAGTAGTGACGTAGTGAGTTGTCACCGAGTCCACTAGGCTATTGACAGCTACTAGAAATACAATAATTAAATGAAAATAAAATTAAATCAAAACATCTCTAAAAGCAACATTAGCGATCGTCGCTTAGTGACTTTTCAAGTTTCCTTATGTGTAGCGATGAAGGCCTGCTACAGACTTATAATAGATTACAAAATAAACAGGTATTGTGCTTTTTTCTTGGGCGCTTTTAACTTACCACTAAATATCCAGCAAGATAAAGGTCTCCAACCCATTCCGCGTATCACTGCAATTCGTGCGAGATTGTATTTCTTGAAACCTAACATTCTCTTTATCAACGTATGTATATTTTCAGGAATTCCTTGCTGATTCAAACAATCAAGATACAAGACCACGTTGCTCAAGGAGATGACGGGACACTGACTTTTATGCACTCATCATAAATATTTATGTCTTAAATTTTTTGTACATAATAAAATACTCACTCACTCTACCAACCAATAGTTATTCGTGTCGAAGAACTATCAGTTACACCAGAAACATCTGGATGTCTACCAGGTGCAGGTATGCATGTGAGAATTCAAGGCTATCAATCAATGAACCTTTATTTATCCCATAATAATGCATTTTTATGAATTTATTTCCAAAACAAATTTCATGATTTCAAAAGAAACAGTTACCCAGTTTCCGCCGTACATACAAAAAAAAACACAGTTCACGCTCCGGCAACGAAAGTGTAAGTGCTTTCGTTTTATTTGAGTAAATGAAAAGCCAAATATTACATTTCTATATACATACATACACTTGTAGTCTCTCGTACGGCCATCCGAAAACAACATTCATCAGTTTTTATTTGTCAGACGTACCATAAAGTCAAGCCACAAGAATTACAAAGCAAGATGAGACATGCAATTATATGAAGCATAATATTCCGCATATAAGTTAATTCAGAGGCTAACTTCACTTCCTAGGATACTTGCTAACCGCATCTTTTTTTAGCATTGGCGTACGTTTTACTCTTTTCCCCTTATGCCTATTAGTTTATATTTCATCGGTTAGAACGCTCTCTTTGCCTTCTCTGATTTCGCGTATTCAACGTTTTAAGCGGGGAATTGAAGCTGGCCATATCCGTGTGATCAATACGCGAGGTAGACAGAACCCTGGCAGTCTTTTTGCAACCTGGAGAATCACAAGCTATTTTACAATGGAGCAGTTATTGCACCGCTGTATTCTCCCCTCCACCCATGATTATTATTGAAAGGTTCGCAATTTCTGAGGAACAGCTCCAAACTTCTAAAAACAAGGTTCAACTAAAAAAATTGCAATAACGTTCTGCAATGTTAACAGTTTGTTCTTAAATGTTTCGATATGATACACTAAGTACTTCCGCACCAGTTTAGACCAACACAGGTTTTCCTGCCTAAGCCACTGTTCGTACTGGGGTGCTGACAACATAAGCACTCCCGCCTCTGCGGCTGAAGAAGTTTTGTTAAAGCTGACGTACTATTTGCGCCGAGAATGCCGTTCCCCTTCGTTTGACTCCACAGAGAAACATGATTTTTCAAGAGCACGCTGCAGCTGTTTCTCGTGGTGGCAAGTTAACAGGAGTATATTCCTGCGATTGCTCTCAAAAGTGAAAGTTATTTAATATATTTATTTTCTAAACTCGAAAGTTCATTTGTGTGATATTATGTCTACTCTGTCTGTTTTCGTGGTAATCTCTGCTTAATAGCTATTCCTGTGTGGTTCTGGAAACATCACACTAATCGCATGCATTTGTCTCTCAATTTGCAGCATACAACAGCTTTTTGTTCTTTGAAGGGAAGAGCACTGTTGGAAATACTGCACGTTTAGCGCTTATGCTTGTGTTTTAGAGCGGTTATAATCGGATTAACAGCTTTGTTGTCGAATATCAGAGAGCTACGCTGTTTCTAAGACAGAGTGGTCTTGTGAGCATTTGCTGATGATGGGAATGGGTGTTTCCTAGAACGCATTTTCTAGGGTCTTCTGAGAATGCTCTTGCTTTGGGGCACTTAAAAGTTGCGTTATTGGAAAAGCGAGTACCACGTGTAAGGCATTTTGGAAATCTCGCCTGTGTATATGTATCTACAATCACCGAATACTTCAACAAAAGGACGAACTGGGCAGTTGGTGTTAATTCATTGTCAGGAAAGCGCGAATAGCCAATGATGACAAAAGAACACAGGACAAGCACTTACTATCAGTTGAAAGTGTTTGAGTGTCATATATGTATATATATAATATATATCGATATTCTGAACAAGAAAGGAAACCGAGGTCCCGATTTTTCTTAGTCTTATCATAAAAAGCGAACAAACGAAGACGTCATGCCTGTGGCCGAAAAGATGTTCCACATCTGCCGCCATGGCCGTGAGAGGTTGCGCTGCAGAACACTCCCAAGGTTAGTTCTAGCAGGTAAACATAAATACTCAAAAAACGTAGATGGAAAAACGGCGCCGTGGTAGCTCAATTGGTAAGAGCTTCGCACGCATTATGCGAAGACAGGGGTTCTTATACCACCGGCGGCCAGTTGTTTTTTATCTACTTTCATTTCCATTCATTTATGATTGCTTTAATTCAATTCAGAAATACAAGGAATTTTCTGTATGCTGTCCTTCGTGTCGTTTGTTGGCTTCTTATAATATATATATACTGTGATGTGGAAGAACGGCACCGGGGCTCGGCTGCTTGCGCGAGAAGCGAAGTAGAGGAAGAGGAGGTGGGTAGATAATAGAACAGCTGGCCCAGGAACGGGTGCTCTCTCTGTGTCTCCTTCACTCCCTTACAATACATATGACCCTTGAAAAAGGTAGGTTTACCGACCACGACTGTCCGGAAAATACACCCAAGAAAACCGCGACGTTGTATCCTTCAAAATACGTTTGGCCTATTGAAAAATGCAGTCGGTATATATCAGGTCTTCAAAATTAAGCTTTGCAGAATTTTTAAAAATCGCCTGTGGTAGGTAGCATAATTCTTATCGTTGAGCTGGGTTATTCGAAGAGGCGGACATCAGTAGCACGAGAAATGAAAACACATATTCAGCTAATTAACAAAAATTGACTAATGAACTTCTTAGTTAATTACTTTCCGACACACATTGCAATTTACAAATTGTAGCCGGTGAGTTTGCAAGACGCATCCAGCTGAAATGAATTTCCAGAATGATACCAGTTTCGAGATATCATTTCCCAAAGTGTGGGAAGTAATACATGGGCCTTCCAGATACTTTTGTGCTGCGATGTATAAAACGGCATTTTGGTAAAAAAGTAAGTGGAACAACAGTGAATTTTACGGCGAATTTGATGGCGCATATCTCTAAACTGGTGTCATTCTGGAAATTCATTCCAAGTGGATACTCCTGACAAGCGCACCGGCTACATTTCTTAAATTCCAATATGTGTCGTAAAGTAATTAATTAAGAAGTGAATTAGTGATTTTACGTGAAATATTTGAATATGCATTTCCATTTCTCGTGCTACTAATGTCCGCCTCTTCGAATAACCCTGCTCAATGATGAGAATTATTCTACCTACCACAGGTCATTTTTTTTACATTCCGTAAAGCTTAATTTTGAGCAGCCGCGATATATATATATATATATATATATATATATATATATATATATGATGACAAAATGTAATGATGTTAGGTTGTGATGGCATGTAATCAGGTTTGGGCCCAGGACCACTCACCAAGGAACGCAATCGACCCCTCGAGTGCACACAAACACAGAATATACGATAACAGCACAAAGACGTAAAGACTTCACGATGGACATGTACTTAAGAGTTATGCTAACGCATGCAGTTCCGAAGCTGCTACTCAAGTGTCCTGTTGCATATTATAGTCTCTCGCCGTGCGTTCCCTTTGCGTGGAGCCCGTTGACGCGTAGAGGGCGATGTCGGGCCCGAAGGGTCGGCTGATGGCTGGACGACCTCACCATGGGCCTACCCATGGCATCATGGGATCTGCAGCTGCAACAGCGACGGTAGCAGACACAGCCGCGGTAGCCGTGCAACTGCTCTCGCTACTGCTCTCGCCTCCGGCAGCAGGCTCGTCATGGCAGGGACTCGGGAAAGCGACCACCTCGCCTGGCTCCCCGGACGGGTTGTCCAGCAGGAACACAGGTCACTGGGATCCGAGAACGAGTTGCCCCGGTCGCCTGGCTCCCTGGAACGGTTGCCCAGTAGGAACACAGGTCCTTTGCGCCCGAGGACGGCGTAGTGGGCTATCTGGGTTCTCTGGACCGGGCGTCCAGCGAGAACCGGTGGTCCTTCAACGCCGAGCAGCTCAGAACACTCGCACGCACCACGCGCCACGCGATCACACCACTTCGTCATCGCCCCCGCACGGCGAACATAGCAATGTCTTTGTTTTTCACGCGCTTCCGTACATATCATCACAATATATATATATAGTGAACATCGTTCTGGATCCGGCAGTTTGACTAACAATCCCGGCCGCAGCGGCCGCATTTCGATGGAGGCGTAATGCAAAAACACCTGTGTGCTTGCGTTGTAGTACACGTTAAAGAACCCCTGGTGGTCAAAATTAATCCGGAGCCCTCCACTACGGCGTGCCTCATAATCAGAACTGGTTTTGCCACGTAAAACCCCAGAAAGAAGAAGTTTGACTAACTCTTATGGCATGTCGATGCAGGTCCGAAAAACGGTGTTTTTTTTTATTTCCAAGGATTCGGGCGGGGTCCGGCTTTTATCAGGGAATACATGTGATGGTAAGTCGTCGTTATTCGTGTCGTCGTGTCATCCTGTTACATTCACGGTTGTCATCTGCAGGAGAAATAAAATTACGCAGATCCCGTACACTGTAGACATCGGTGTTATCCAAAAAAACATTTCTGGTAATTGGCCATCCAGCATCATTAGGGGTTCTTCAAAACGTCACCAACGTGTTTTTGTAAGAGCGAACAGTTGTGTATGTGACACAAGCGTGCGTTACGACCGCCGCAAGACGACCACGCTGAGAATGATCTTATGACGGCGGAAGCAGGACTGCTACCCCAACCATTGAATGCAAGTTTATGACATGCTGATGAAAGAATTTTACTGAAGAACTTGATAGGCGTAAGAGAGACAAAGACAGATTGCGCCGTTTATGCGACGAAACGTTATCTTATCGCACGTGCACTACTCAGCAATTGAAATGCTATACTCGGACCGCATGGCGGGGCCTGTCCTTGCTGCGCTACTGGTTAACGCTGGGTAATTTCTTATAAAGATGAACGCCGCCACAATCCCTCATAAAGGCACTCGCTTTCATTTAATGCAACAATTCGTCAGATCGGTGTCACCAGCGCCCGCCGGAGGTGCGAAAAATTCCAGAAGGCGCGTTGTCCTCCGAGTATCGTGTTTCAATCGCTGAGCATTTTACGTTTATCTATGTCGTGTGGTTTATGGTGAAATAACGATGGAGACATTTCTACCCCATTGAGGAAACGTTTAAACCTGTTCGACGTGGTTCGATCTTGAATGCGCTACAATGCCCCACAGCTTCTACGCAGCGGTAGACGAGGGAAATACTTGGTTATGTGGGCCAATCCCGAAGGCGGTGCCGTTTCAACGAATGCTCGGGGGCCTTACGTTCCGTCGCGCATGCTTTTTTTTTTATTGAACAGGCTATTTATAATCAAGATGAATGACTTCGAATGGGATCGTTGATTATTCTGTCAGTACCATTCTGTTCCGACGAGTTTGTGGGTTCGTGAGTGAGTTTGTGGTAGGTCTTCCACAATTAATGATGTCCTCCCGATTGTGGACGGCTGTTATATAACTTCAGGACTGTGGGCACCGTAGTTTCAGGAACATTGAATTTCCCTTTGCGCAGCTCCACCTCTTGCGTACCCTCCTGAAATTGCAGCAAGTTAACTCTTCCTTTCGAAATGTCTTGCGGCACTTGGAGTCGCGATAAAGCGTTAGCATCCTGATGTCTCTGACCTGGTCTATGCGTTATGTCGAAGCTGAATTGGTGAATATCGTTCACCCAGCGGGATATTCTGCCCTTTGGCAGTGCCAGCTCCAAGAGATATGTTAACGCCTAATTATCTGTGAAGAGCTTGAAGTATTTTCCTTCCAGATAGCTTCTGAAGTATCCTATGCCCATTACAACCGCTAGTGCTTCCTTTTCCGTTGTTGCATAGTTCTCTTGCGGTTTCGTGAATGTACGAGAATAGTATCTGATGACCTTGAGTTCCCTGCCAGGTTGCTCATTTTCGTCTCTTAGATAAAGAATTGTTCCAGCAGCGTAGTGAGAAGGATCTCTGCAAATTTGACACGGCCAATCAAAGTCTGGGAGTGTTAGCACTGGATCGGATGAAATGGCTTGTACGAGTTCCAGATGGCTGTTCTCACATTCTTGGGACCATACGAACCATTCTTGGAACCATTCTAAAGCGAGCCTTCAGTGTCAGTGAAGTGAGACATTTAGTTTTTCTCGGATAGTCTTTTATAAACGCGCGGAAGTGACCTGAGAGCCCAAGCAACACTCTTAAAAAATGAATGTTATATGGTTTTACCATATGGATGTTTTCCATGACTGAGGCTATATCGCTTTCTCTTTACTATAGTGCTGTCGCGTAAGAGGAAAGGCACTTCAGTTGCTGTTGTGGCTTATGGATATGAGCCAGTGCACAAAAGCTCTGAAAACTTCAAAGGTGCTTCCTCTGCGGAAGAGAGCTTACGATCAGTATCTTGGGCAATATGAAGTTGATGACATCCTCTTCCTTAAGCGACCAAATCATTTCAGAGGATATTATCAGGTCTTCATAAGATAAAATCAAAATTCACTATGAGCAGCACCAATGCTTCAACCTTTAATTTTTAAATTTCCTAACTTCATCACCGCATCTAGTTTTCTGCTGTCCTCGACTGCACTTCTCTTCTCTTGGTATCTATTCTGTACCTCAAATAGTCCAACGGTTATCCATCTTACGCATTACAGGGCCTGCTCAGCTCCATTTTTTCCTCTTAACGTCAGCTAGAATGTCGGCTATTCCCGTTTGCTCTCTGATCGACACCGCTCTCTTCCTGTCTCTTAGTGTTACGCGTAACATTTTTCGTTCCATCGCTCTTTGTGCGGTCCTCAACTTGTTCTCGAGATTCTTTGTTGACCTCCAAGTTTCTGCCCCATATGTTAGCACCAGTAGAATTAAATGATTGTACACTTTTCTTTTCAACCACAGTGGTAAGCTCTAAGTCAGGATTTGGTAATGCCTGTCGTATGCACTCCAACCCAATTTTATTCTTCTGTAAATTTCTTTCTCATGATCAGGGTCCTCTGTGAGTAATTGACCTAGGTAAACGTACTTCTTTACAGACTCTAGAAGCTGACGGGTGATAATGAATTACTGTTCCTTTGCTAGGCTATTAAACGTTATCTTTGTCTTCTGCATATTCATCTTCAACCGTACTCTTATACTTTCTCGGGTAAGGTCCTCAATTATTTGTTGTAATTCGTCCCCATTGTTGCTGAACAGGACAATGTCATCTGCAAACCGAAGGTTGCAGAGATATGCGCAGTTGATCGTCACTCCTAAGCCTTCCCAGTCTAAGAGCTTGAATACATCTTCTAAGCATGCAGTAAATAGCATTAGAGAAACTGTGTGACCCCTTTCTTGATAGGCAGCTTTCTATTTTTCTTGTGAAGAAGTAGACGTCATTGTATACGTCAGTGCTAGTAGTAATTCGTCCATAGTGGTAAGCGTCCTCGCTAGAATCGGTCTTGGCTTATATCTAGTCACACCATATATGACAACAGCGATGACAGAAGAATCAGCCAATATAAGGTCAGAAGTACGAAGCGACCGCCACTTTTCAAAACGTACTTTTTGATATTAGTCCCTCACTATTACAATATAACTTTTCTATATTACTATATCACTATGTTACAATATCACTACTCCAGAGCTCTACAGGATTCATCTGAAAAGCACTCCAGAAGCTTTCCCTCCATTCCGTCTAAGAAGTATTTGCGTGCGATGTTATTTGCAAATCAAACCGCTTGCGTGCGTTCCCACACAGAAAAGGTCTCATATTATGCATGCGGTCCTCCGGCTGCCCGATGTATCTCTCGCCATCTGGTTTCAAGCCCGAGAAGGCGCGTGATGTCGAACTTGATCTTCATTTGCAGGTTCCAGACCTCGACTGCGTCAACCTAATGTTTCTACGTAGACATCGTGACTCTATCGGTTTACTGAGGCATTCAACGCGAGCTTCTTTTCTTTGTCTTCTTCTTCCCTACGTCCTGGCCATTTGCGATGTGCATCGCTAAACAGGGTGAAAATGACAGGCAACTGATAAAACGGGAGGCGAGTCCGGTTGAAACTTTGCTCGTACGTGGTCCATTTAGGTGAGCAGTGAGAGAGAGAAAGACAAAGCCAGGATAGCGAAGGCCGGGAGGTCAACCAGACAAGCGTCCGGTTTGCTACCCTACTCTGGGGGTAAGGGGACATAAAAGAGAAAAATGAAGAGAGTGAACACTGTTCGTGCATGCTGCACTATGTGCAGCGAAGCGCCAGGACACCAAGGTCAAGTCTCTGAGTTGGTGATGTGCATTAGTCACCTGGAATGACCCAGGGGCCAGTGGTCGTTATGCGAATAGCACTCGGGACGTACAAGCACTGGATTAAGAGAATCCACTACTTGCACTGCACTTCGCGCTGGTGGAGCCTGCAGCTTGCTCAAGAGTATCCTAAATGTATTCCTGAGGCCCGAATGCATCAAAACCACTGGCCGGTCTTCTCCGGGTAATAAACCAGAGTCGGTGCTGTGGACTCTACCGCGGTGCTCTGCATCCTTTGATGCGGCTGTGGCTCCGGCTGTGGCATCTAATGTGGCATCGACTGTGGCATCGGCTGTGCTACCGACTGTTGCTTCGGCTGCGGCTGTAGCTTTTGTAGCGCGGTAAAAGATTCAGTATTCATGTTCTCCGTCACGAGCGTGTCGCCTGAGCTAGACTCGACTCCGCCAGGCCTAGTGGGCAGTAGAGGAGGTGTCATCGGATGTGGTTCACTCATCTTCACAGAGGCATCGGCGTTCTTTGAAGTACGATGGCATCAAGAGCATCGCTTTCTAATGATCGTAACAGCTTCCCGACGAGACAAACGGTCCCTCGCCATCTAATTCAAGGCCGCCTTTTTCTTCTTTATTGTGAAGCAGTCATTGAAGGAAGCATCATGGGGTCCAAGGTAATTCGGGCATTCGAATATCGTAGCTGCACGGGACTATGAAGCGTGGCGCTTTGCGCAGCGCGAGGAATATCGCGTGTTGCCACACACCGCCCTCAACTGTCCTAGCCTGATGCAAATGTGGCATTAGAGTGACACTGAGATAACTGGTCGCACGGGATGTCTAAAGTGAGCCACGGAGAACAGGGAGGGAAGAAACTCGCCCTTGAAAATTACATTCCCACAGCAGGTTGTGGCGAGTAGGGACACGTGAGTTATTGCGACGCCAGTAACAGCTGGCTTCACTCTAATTGCAAAGTCAGCCCTGCAGATGGAGACGTCCACGTCGTAGATGACACCAGAAGAGGCACCACTGTCCAGAGGGATATTGGACGGACCTTCACGCCACCAAGTTCCGTAAGTTTGCTCAAAGTGCTCAGCTCCACCTCATGTGCAACGTCGAAGGCCAAGGACATTTTTTCGCTTGTTGACTTTGATGTCCATCAGTAGATTTTGCGTTACCGCTTCAAGGAGCTTCGAGACAGACTGCCTGTTGAGTCACCCCAGGTTGTCGGTAGCGACTTCTGGTATAACCAGAATCGTATTGACTCCGGCATCACTAGTTGGTCGTTGAGATGCAGGTTCTTTTCTTTAAAGGTTCATACGATTCTCTATTTGGGATCGAAGCCGTTTGTCATCAAACGCACACAAAAACTTTTAGCAGAACTAGACTGAAAAGAAAACCGCAAAACAAACACTCAACAAAATAACACAGCACAAAAAAATTTCGAGACCTTCCCCTGCCGAGAAAATGGGGGTAAGCGAAGCTTTTGGCAAGACGACACTGCCGCAGGCGTTCCGCTTCGTTTTCCCTAAACTCAGGGTCGGCGGCTTTTCGTTGACTTTTGACCTCAACATCGCGCTATCCCAACTCGCGGTCCGCGGCACATCGCTGACGTTTTGCCTGCATGGGCTTCGGAAGCCCTCACGATAGAGCCGGACAAGCTTCGCTCACCCCCATTTTCTCGACAGGCGAAGGGCTGGTTATTTTGTCTCTTCGGGTCCCACGTGTGGCAAGTGTTGTTCAAGAGTGCGTTACAGGTCTCCGAGCCCACAGGCGTATGGACCCTTTCTGCACTATCACCAGGATCAGCCCACATGACAGGGATATGTGCCATTGAGCTTGGACCCTTTCTGCACGATCACCAGGATCGACCCACTTTTCAGCGTGACAACACCACCACCGCCGCCGAAACGTGTGAGCCTATAAAGCTTCGCTTAAAAACACACCTAAAGTTAAGGCGGTATCAGGAATACGCGAGTCCGGGCTGATCACGAGTATTAGGGCGCGTAATAGTTCGAAGAGGATGGGAGGCAGCGAAACGACGAAAGATGTGGCGTTCGTCTCACCACAATGTCGATGGGGTCGGCGCATGAACGGGCGACCAGAGTGCGGCAGCTCCGATTTGAAGAGGGGATGCAGGCAGCTTGGCGGTACGGGCAGATGGCAGCGGCATTCCGGCCAGGCAGCTGTGCGCAGGGCTCGAGCCCGTAGCCTGACTGCTCAAACTCTGCCCACGGGCGCAGGGGTTCGCCGACCTCGAGCAGCAGTCCGTGATCGGGTGGAGTGGCGACGCCCGGGAACGGGTTCGCATGAGGCCCGATCGGGCTAAGTCCTGGTGGCTCGGATCCGGAACCCGACGGCCCGTCTTCAGCTCCCGGTCCGGTGACCGACCTTCTCCTGGCGTCGCTTCCTAGAACTCCCCCTCTGCTCGTGCGCCTCGCTTTTCTGCCACGCTGGCCCATTATTCCTTTCCTGATTGGCCGCTGGAAGCTGTGTGTTTTCTTCTGGTTGTAATTTTTTTCTTTTTATTTTGTATTGCGCCGCGCGTTCTGATACTGGATGCCCTTCGACATCGTCGTCATCCATGCAATACGGAATTCGCCTCCAGGCGCTCAGTCTTTATCGTCTGCTTCTTTTCTTGCTCCATCCATCGCACTGTGTCGCGCTCTATGCACATGACAGGCGTACAGTGGGCGAGCTTGAAGAAAGGTGAGCCCTCGTGTTTCTTATTTTCGCGTTGCGGTTTCTGCCAAGCTGAAAGTCGTCATCAGAGACGTTCTCACTGCTGAGCGAGTAGACAGTGGTATCTTCGCTGTCGGTGTCACTCTGGAGGCCGGTCCGCTTCCTAGACGGAGTCATTAAAGTCGCCATTCTTGGCAGAGGCGCTGGCACGTCAACTTGCACCTGTACCAAGAACCATGGCGACTTTCCAGAGGTATACACAGAAATCGACCACTTTAATAAACGCAGGTCTTGAAGAAAAAAGTGCACTGAAAGAACAAGTGATGCCTACTCGCACTTCCCAATCAAACAACGCCCTAAAAAGGGCGTGTGATGCCAAACACGGCGACAGCTAAACCATACCTGGCTCGACCGCGCATTTGGCGGCTTGTTACCGCTTGCGCCTACCTGTTTATGCGTATCAAAGGAGGTGATGTTTCAAACGCCTCACCGATGACGCGCTGCCGGCTCCTGCGATAGTACTTGCATCGAGCCATCGCACGTGTGTGGTGATTTCGACGTCATTTATTGGCAACACCTTAAAACGCACGTGCATGATTCTCGACATTCCAGATTTAATGACCGTTCCCGAAAGAGTAATATATGGTGATGAACATAGGCAAACCCGTACTTATAATGCATTAGCATTAAAAGTGTCAAAGTAAAAGAAGGCGTATATGTGTGTGAAGTGAGGAAAGCAGGTCACGTGGTAGAGGTAGAGAAGGGATGGGAGCGCTTAGAAGAGTCTGCATATATATATATATATATATATATATATATATATATATATATCATATTACATGCAATATCAAATGATATGCAATAATAACATGCAATATCATATCAGTTGCAATATATATATATATATATATATATATATATGTATATATATGTTGCAACTGAAAGTGCAATATATGCAACATATGAAAGTGCAACATTCCGGAGCAGTCAGTTGCATTTCGCTCCTGGAAGATGCAGGAAGAATGTCGAGTCAGCTCTACAATTTCTTCGTTAACACTTTTCATGTAATTACAACATTTGATAAGTTCATCAATTATTAAGACAAGACATCTCATTAGGCAGAATATAAAAAAATAATATGAGGCTCTCCAAGCGATGGGAAAAAAAGATTCCTTGATTCTGTCCAGCTACGTGGCATTTGTATATTTTTAAGGTTTGACTGCAATTAGGAGATACAACCGGTATATGCCAACTTGCACTCCTGATTTATTTTCCTTTTTTTGATGTATTTTATATCTTCTGTAACCACCGCCCTTCTGCAAAGATTTTAAAAGCTCTGAGGAGTGTGATAAATAATGTATAGAGACCGGATTTTAGGCAAATGTCTTTTTTGTTCCTTGCACTCCTATCATCTCATTTTGATATATGAGCATAAATTAGAGGTTAAGAAGGGCTTTTATAGTGTTTTTATAGTGCCTATAAACGCTTATTTTGGCATTTGTGCCTAAATGCTTATTAATGCCTATTAATGCCTATTTTCAATATCGGCGCCTATATGAACACTATTTAGCCTCAAGTTTCGCTTTGTAGGGCCGTTAGAGACCGTTAGTCACGTTACCGGGCAACACTGACTGTTCGGAACTCTATGGGATTCAACCTAGTCCTTTAGTTCAACCAACTCCCGGAAAACAACTGCTAGCAGATTGAAATGGGACGCGCCGGCCAGCATACGCCGCCGCGCTGACATTGCGCGAGCGGTTGGCGAATGCGACACCGCGGAGGGCCGTCAGGGGAAAGGAGAGTGAAGAGCAAAAGAATAAAGAAAAATGTGATGTGCACGCGGCTTTTGCTTTGTTTGTAATTTACTTTTAAGGTGTTCACCACCGTCGGGCGTTCCTTCTCAGCGTACGAGATGATTCTGAGTGACAAGAGGCACAATATTGAATCCAAAAATCTGGAGATGGTGGTAGCTTGCTATTGTTTCCACAATCTTCACAGTGATTCTTAGACTACGTTCCGCGTGCTCTCCAAACATATTTCTTCAAACATGTGCACTTCAAACGGGCGGAAGTGTATTTGCCAGTGTTGGGACGTCTGGCCGGTACAATTCGGATAATGTCATTGTATATGAGGAAATTGCGATGAGTTGTACCTAACAGTCCTCATGTAAGAACATGCTAACTTCCTAATAAATCGTAGTTTCTCTTGCATTTGTTATTTGTCTGTTTTTGTTGTGTCTTAATTTAATTGCGTCAGACAGACATAAAGAATCGGTTTTTTAATCAGTATTCCCAGCTTTCAAGTATGCTTTTTCATGCCTGTTTCACTATATGCGACGCTCGAGTACAGTGGCCATTGAACATGAATATGAGCAGTGTGCTTATTGAATAAAGCCAATTGATCGTCATTAGTCCAGCAGTTTTATGGGACAATTTCACGGCTATGTTCAACCGTTGGCGCCTTTGTGCCATCATAGACAATAACATTTCTTGTTTTCCTATCGTAGATATAGGCCGCGCACGTCTTGGTTTGAAATTATTTGCATTTATGATGTTGGAGGACTAAAACGTTGTTTTGCCTGCCTATTTTTGGCGCCTAAAACGCGCTTTTTTAATGCCTAAAGATCCGGCCTCTAATAATGAACTAACCAAATAAATGAATTAATAATCGTGACGGGCAAAGAGCGCGCCACTAAATCATTCGAGCTCCACGCGTGCGTTGGCTCACCGGATAATAGTAAGCATATACACAAAGCGACATTGAAGCATAGATTGATACGTAGCGATAGCTTCATCATGAAATTAGTGACCACGAAATCATCATAAGTAAACGCACTAAAGTGCTAACAGTTGCTGACAGTTTCACTCGAAATAGCCTGCTGTGCGCAAAAATAAATAATTTAATTTAATTATGGGGTTTAACGTGCCAAAACCACGATCTGATTATGAGGCAGGCAGTAGTGGGGGGCTCCGGAAATTTGGACCACCTGGGGTTCTTTAACGCGCACCTAAATCTAAGTACACGGGTGTTTTCGCATTTCGCCCCCATCGAAATGCGGCCGCCAAAAAGCTACTGTGCGCAAAAAGCTACAGCGAACACTGACATGGTGTTCCCGAATAACGGTATCCAGACTTGCCTTATCATTTCGCCTGCTCACGCTCTGTGTGTTTACGCTTGTGATGTAACCAAGATATTCTTTATTTTGAATGGCTACAATGTTACAAAGCCCAATCCTCAAAAAGAAGTGTTTTTTCTAGCATAATATTATGAAGAAAATAATTCTAATTAAGAATGGTAAGAAATATTTTTAATCAAAAATTGTTCAAGAGTGTTTCCCGACTCGCCTCGAGTTCCTCGTGATATTACCAGAAAAGATTTGTTGCCGCAAAAAGAATTTAACATTACATTTCATCGGCTTCCCACTAAGTTTTCTTTACATGCTACGGTTACTTCACACAAGAGATATCGCCGTAATATTTTATTGTATTACCAATTTATTACCTTCTAATTGTTAAAATTGTTAATCCGGAATTCATGCTTGAAGTCAAAAGAGGGCTGGTCGACCAACACCGCGGCGTAGTCGTTCTTGTAAGATTGCGATCGAAATAGAAGGGCGACACAAAAGCGCGATGTGTTGGTTGCACAGAAGGAAGACGCTCTTCCCTAAGACAGATAGCATTTGCGTTCGTGTTTACCTATGTCGGACAACCGAGGAGGTTTTAGCTCGCACTGTCAGCACCCCACTTTGACTAAAAGCACCAATGCTGCTACGCCCTGTGCTGGCCCAGTTTTTATCTAGAATCCTTGACGGCGCCATTTACTGCCGATTGCCTGCTGTGCGCGCGCTGCTCGACGTGCGACGTGCAGTACACAACACGTGCTGGAATACTTAAAAGACAATCTTCGGAACAGTTGCGCCTTGTACCTCACCGTTTCCCAGCGTTCGAGCGCGGAAGTAAACAAAATAAAAACGGAAAGTCACGTAACACGCGGCGCGAAACTGGAGAAAGGCCACGCTCGTTGACCTTCGGTGTGCTAGCCAGAATCAGCATCTCTCCAGTCGCGTTTCGCCGTCTTCACGGTAAAAAAGATCCTTGCCAGCCTCCGTCATATCGATACGCTCTTCTTCCGTGCGCACGGATTCTGTTTGGCTTTGCTCGTTGCGTGCGACCTTGTTTGCTTCTTTTCATCAGACGCTGTTTTGAGCGCATCAAGCCACCACCGCGCCTATAGAGATGCTGGTGAAGGCATCGGTGGAAACGCAGTGAGGTTCCACACCCGAATGCACTTTCTCTCGATCATTTCCCCTTTCCGGCGGCCCATCTTGCAGAGTATAAAAACACGGCATAGGAACGGTAGCAGCAGTCTAGAAGCTTTTCGTCTTCATCTCACCTGCACTCAAGAGCCAACCATGGTAAATACCAAAGCTCGGCCCCCTTCAAACCTTTCCATTTGTTCAGCGATGACTAAGACGGGAATAACACCCGGCGCTATGCTACAGGGCGCAAGGAATATTTCAGCAACTTCGTACTTCCTCTGCAGCAGCAGTTTCAGGAAGTCTTAGTCGTATTGCCTGTGTAACGACAAGAATGAGTACCAAAGTTAGAAACGGACAATAGGCCTATGCATCTGGCATTCACAGAAACAGTGGGTGCCTGTTTGCCATTTTAAGCTTCTGGAAACATAGAAGAATTATTGTCATGGTTTTGAGCGTTAATCGGCAAGGTCCTGTGCTCGTTTTTTGTAGTTCAGGCAACTTTTCGCTTCTGTTGTTACGCATGCTACATGGACTGCTTTGTGGTAGTACGATTTCTTTTAAAACCCTCGCACAAGTGTATGTCTTTAAAGGATTCAGGAACGTGTTTTTCAACTAGGCGTGGAGCTTTCAAGCTGGCTATAAATGATTAAGTGGTTGAATAAGGCATCACGATGGTGTATACGTTTTGGCAAGGAGACTAGCCTTCATCAAGACCACACGTGCTTTACTTGGCAGCCTTTGTGTACGCGTAAGTCACTCCCCCATGGCTATCTATATTATAAAAGCTGAAAGGCTACGTAGACCATTTAATGTATTGGCTGCCTCATGGTAGATATATGGCTAACACTTCTCCAGGGAAGTGGGCAAGTATAGTTTTAATAAGTTGCGATTGTAAGATAATCCTTCCAGCAGGTTCCTTCACCAATATTCATACCGAAACTTTATCAACGCAAACCTCAAAGCAATCGCTCTGTTAATTTTTGCTCAAATTGCTGTTTGGTACGCATATCGTTCAGCATCTACCAATTCCTCAACTGCAGATTCGCGCCTGCGTCTTCCTTGCCTTGGCCACCTATGCCTCCGCCGCTGGAAGCCTGGGCTACGGCGTTGGCTACGGCGTTGGCCACGGCCTTGGCTACGGCCTAGGCCTTAGTCACTATGGTCTGGCTCATGGAATTGGCTACTCCGGCTTGACCGGCTACGGACTCGGCTATGCCCCTGCCGTGGCTCGCACATACGCCGCCTACCACGCCGCTCCAGCTGTTGCAACCGTTCACCATGCCCCGGCTGTGGCCACGGTCGCTCACGCTGCACCCGTTGCCACCGTTGCGCACGCCGCGCCAGCCGTGGCATACGCCGCTCCTGCGGTGACCAGCGTTTATCGCTCTGCTCCAGTTGTCGCCGCCGCTCCAGCTGTTGCCACCTATGCCCACGCCGCTCCAGCCGTTTCGTACGCCGGTCCATCTTATGCCAGCGTTTACCGCTCTGCTGCAGTCGTGGCAGCCGCTCCAGCTGTTGCCACCTATGCCCACGCCGCTCCAGCCATTTCGTACGCCGGTCCATCTTATGCCAGCGTCTACCGCTCTGCTCCAGCCGTGGCGTACGCGGCTCCGGCAGTAACCAGCGTTTACCGCTCTGCTCCAGTCGTGGCCGCCGCTCCAGCTGTTGCTACCGTTCACCACGCCGCTCCAGCCGTGGCCTACGCTGCTCCGGCTGTGACCAGCGTTTACCGTTCTGCCCCAGTTGTGGCTGCCGCGCCGGCGGTCGCCACTTACCACGCTGCTCCTGCTGTGGCCACCGTGCACGCTGCCCCAGCGGTCGCCACCTACCACGCTGCTCCCGCTGTTGCCACCGTGCACCACGCTCCAGCTGTTGCCACTGTTCACCACACCCCGGCTTTTGCAACTGTCGCCCATGCCGTCCCAGCCTACGGCTACGGAGTGAGCAGCCTCGGCTACGGTGGTGGTCACTACGGATATGGCCATGGCCTCCTTGGCTATGGTCTGAACTACGGCTATGGTCTCGGCACTCCCCTCCATTACAGCGCTCTTCTCCGCAAGAAGAAGTGTAAGTTCACTTATTTTGTAAAGATCTCCTGTAGGTAGAGCAATACTTGCTTCAACACATGCATCTGTTCCGACCAACTGCGAATTTTATGGACAGTACATCTCAAGAGCATGAGTGCCTTTAGTACAATCTTGATATCATTTGCGAAGTACAGTTTACAGCAGCATTTTTTAATATCGCGTAGAATAAACTGCGAAGTTGGTTTGAAGACATATATTTACTTAAAACAAAGATAAGGAAAGCGAGAAGCATGCTGGGAACTGTCAACGCAAATGGCACAAATAATGCCTGCCTACTCTTCACGAAGGAAGGAAAAGAATATAGAAATGAAAGATAAATAGAAGGAAACACAAAATAAACAACAAGATGACTAATCTTAAATACTCAGAAAATACAATAACAAGGAAGAGCGTACGGCAATAGGAACAGAACATCACCAATACCGGGTGAAAAACTCCTTTCAATTCCTGCCTTCTCATTACAAGACGTGCCTCACATCATGATAAATGAAATTAAGGTCCTATGATTTAAAGGAATCATGTTTTAAATAATAATTGTCTTGAGCGGGGTTCATATCATGAGTCTTCTGTAAGTACCATTGTTTATTCAGGAGGCACCTAGATCAATTGTAAACTTCATCTCAGGCGTCGTTAGCAGCACTGCCGAAGATACGAGCGTACAGAGGTAGCACTATCCTTGCGCAGCATATTATTGCTCTGGGCGTAGCTGTCTTACATTGGCTAGATTAGAGAGTTGAATATTCGCTTGGTACATGGTACGTTACAGCAATACGTGACATGTTGGGACTTTTGCGCATACGCATTGCATACCGAAAATTGCTGTAGCGGTGAGCAGTGAAAGCGGCACGGATGAACAAATTTCCAGGGGCATTCGCTTTCCTGGTGTCTAAAGAACTACGTAGCTTCTACAGTGCTGCAAATAGCTTGTGAGATGGAGTATAGTATGATGTGCGTCTCATCATTCTGCGAAAGCGACTGAATGTGTGCTTTTCGTTTCATTTCTGTTTTTTCCAGAAACAAGATATGTAAGTCGAACTATCTGACTGAGTCTACCATGCAGGGAATTTCAGCACGGCGTGCAAGTTTCGCTCATGACTCTCGCAGCTCTGAACAAATAAAACGCTTGCCCTGTACTCCTAATGAAGGATTTTTTTTCTCATCCTTACAACACAATAGCTCGAGAAGTAGTACCACAGTTTAGGCTGTGCAGCTGTTTCCAACTCCTGGGGACGTATGCTCACACAGTCACTTTCAGAGATATCACTTTCAGTGCGTGCTGATTGGCCGACTGAGCAAAATCGGTTGAGCTGAACGTGTGGTTCAAGAAAACCACTCCAATTGTTGATGCATCCTGCACTACACCATGTGAAAGTTGAACCATCGCCGAAAGTCATCGTCTGCGAAAATGTCCCGGTTAGGTTTACTGGAAGTCTCTCATCAGAATCTCCAGATGCCGTGACGGCCTCCGCAAAGGTGCATCAATCCGGATTTCTCTAGGTGACCCATTGCGCTGCCCATGCGCTTTACTCAGCACATGGTAGTGCTCACCTTCGACTTTCAGCGTCGTCGAAACTCGCCATATGTCGGCTGTATATGATATACTTTCCCGGTAG
Organism: Dermacentor silvarum; assembly: GCF_013339745.2. NCBI lineage: Eukaryota > Metazoa > Arthropoda > Arachnida > Ixodida > Ixodidae > Dermacentor > Dermacentor silvarum. The sequence continues at coordinate 145,703,823 of NC_051156.1, forward strand.
CGCTTTTGTGCGCCATACGCTATGGAGGGCAGCCCGCGTGACATGCGCACTGCCCGCCAAGCGGCAGAAGGTGGCTGTAAGCGTTACTAGTTCTCACGTTGGGTGAAACAGCAAACAGTTTTGTTTGTTCTTGACCTATAGTGGTAGCCTAGCCAAAATTACATTTACCGTAGCAATATGTCATAACACTATATACATGCAGTTCTTGGAACCAAATGCCCGTTAGGACAAGCTATGCTGGATTGGTATGAATACACGCGATTTATTACTTTTAGGAATGTTCGTATAGTAAAATTTTCGAATGGCACTAAAGCCAATAGCTCTGCATTTCATTGCCTGGTGTGTCATTACAGTAATGCAAAAAGGGCACATCATTTCACGACAAGCACGCATAGTTTAGCGTTCGTCGCTATCGAGGAGTGGGATACTACTACACAGGCCATTGTTTTAAAGTGATGTAAGAATGGCGTGACTGGCTATGTAGTAAGTTGGTTGCCCTGAATTGTAACGACAAACTTCTGTACTGGCGGCATAAATGTCAGGAATTCGTGATGAATGCATGAAAGTGATTGAGCAGAAGTTATTCACCTTGCCCATTCGCTCACTAACTGATGCCTTTTTGCTACAACCGGGGCTATGTGCAGTAAAATTATTCGTAACAAATCTCACTTGAATCGGGCTCTCTTCATCGGCGGTCCACTTACGGTGCTAATCCCTTGCACTCCAACCCAAATAAATATTCGGCCGTTTGGAATAGTGTATCTCTGAATCAATTAGAAATAAAATCGCAGTAGCTGTCCGACTCGTTTTAAAATTGCGAATATTCACATCTCCCTGTGCTCTTGCCAAGATGGTAGAATTAAAGCACAGTAGAACAGTATTATTGATATCACTGTATGTACTGTTAAATAAACATAAAGGAAGGCTCTTACTAATGACCAGGAAGTTTAGAGGTTTCATCTTCTATTTGTAGCCTTTGCGTTTGCGATATCACCTGGAGATCTAAGTTGATCACTACTAAGGATGGGGCGTGTCCTTCTTGCTTCGATGAACTTTTTTGACTCCATGGTTTGTTTCTTAGTGAAATTGTTTCGATTCATATTAGCTTCGGTGTTAATTTCTGGCTGCGTTTTTGATAGACAGGCCAAATATTTTGAATGTAGGCGCACTGAAACCGGAGCTCATGTTTTCATTGATATGCCACTTTGGACAGCCGATCAACTTTAGATGCAAAATAACAAATACACTCATGGCGGCACATTAAATTAGCATATATTTGAACTCGTTCGTGATTTGACTTTGTTCAACAACCCTTTCTTCTCCGAGTTTGATGGTTATAAGGTCGCTCACGATGGCAGCTCACATTCAGATATATTTGAGGTAATATAACCCAAAGCCTTGGTCAGATAAATATTGTACACTATGCGTGATCCGGAACCTCACTCGGGTATTTGATTCAATTCATAACGTTGAATTATAGCAGAATTTGAAAGACACTCTAGTTCACATTTTACGCGGCTTGTGAGCTCCGGTAATGCATTATAATGCTGTCCAGGCTATGTCATGCTATTTGGACTGGGCATTTTACTCAGTGAAAACACTTCTTACAGTAATACGCGTAACTACAATAACTTAATCAGTAAAGTGAGTAACTAATTTATTTGGATGAAATCTGAAATTTCGGCTACATTTGTGGCGCCGGCAACTCTACAAAGAATAAACTATTCAAAGATAATAGCATAATATCACGGGCGGTTGCAGTCGGCAAACTTTCCCGAGCCGTAAAGTTCGAAAACTACTGAAACAATTGCAGCCGCAAGCATTATTAAAATTGAAACCTTGAGCGTTTCTTCATATTTCTTTGATTATTATTTCACGAGTGCATCTTGCCTGCAGCTGTATCATCTTCAATTTCTCTCTTTCCTTGTGTTGCCCTTCACGCTAACACCAACGCTTATCAGCACTCTAGGACACAGTAGTTCAGGTCCACCTATCAGCCGTAGTCTCACAATAAATCTTTCTCTCTCCATCTCTGTCAAACATTCGCACTATATGCGTGCCAAAGAGCACCACATTTCTCACGTGCCCCAGAAGCAATACCACATACCCGTCGCTGAGAAGTGGATGTGTCTCGCTGTAGTTCGGGATCAGCGTCGTATTAGCATCTATTTGTCGATAAAATGAGTTTTTTTCACCCCTTTCCTGATCTTCGAGCAGAACCCACCAAGGTGACGCCAACCAGCCAAGGTGATCATGTAGTACAATCGGGGCCAAGGTAGCTAACTGCAAAGCGCCGATGTATAAGGCCCTTGATAGGCCGAGTTTTAGACATCGCGGCTTAATCTGCTTGGTGCGTGCTAAATCATCCTTATAGTCCGTAGGTCGTAAACACATCTAGGCAAAGCCAGGTATCATCACCAAGGCGTTTTCCTTTTTCGCCACTCTATATTCGACACGCAGCGCTGTTTCTGCGTGTTCAGAACGCTTCAGAACGCTAGAGATTACCGTAAGTATTACAATTTCCAGTTTCCTTAACTTGTACTGTCTGCAAAATATTTGAACATATCATACTTAAACACATTATGCAGTTCACAGACGACAACAAACTTCTATGTGAAAATCAACATGGGTTTAGAAAAGGCTGGTCAACGACAACGCAACTAATTGAAACAATCCATGACCTCGCAACTTCCATTAATAACCGCGGACAAACTGACGTTATCTTTCTTGATCTATCGAAAGCCTTTGACCGGGTATCGCACACTAAGTTATTCTGGAAACTTGATAACTTATTTGGTAATTGCAAGGTCACAAAATGGATTAAAAATTACCGTTCAGACAGGACCCAGTATACTCACTGCAATGGCTACTCATCCGAACACTCACCTGTTCTATCAGGAGTACCGCAAGGCACAGTACTAGCTCCTATTCTTTTCCTCATTTTTATTAATGAATTAGCTGAGAACTCGGATGTGACAGTCCGCATGTTCGCAAATGATTGCATAATATATAAAGAAGTCAACAATACTACAGACCAAGTTACTCTGAACAATGCACTTAGAAACGTTACGAACTGGTGCCGATCATGGCAGATGAATATTAATCTAGATAAATCTGTCTGTATGACAATATCAAGAAAAAAGAAGCCTTTGTCGTTCACCTATGTAATAGATCAAGTACCGTTAAAGTCGTTGACCAATACAAGTACCTCGGCGTAATTATTTCCTCAGACTTAAAATGGGATAAACAGGTGTCATATATTTCATGTAAAGCCTTTTCCGCTCTTTGCTCGCTAAAACGGTCACTCCGGACTGCTTCACCAAGTACAAAAGTATTAGCATATACATCATTAGTACGCTCAATTCTTGAATATGGTATTATAGCTTGGTTTCCACACACGAAAAGATGTATTGATAAATTAGAAGCAGTACAAAGAAAAGCAATTAGATTTGTGTACAACAAGTATCGACGCCGTGATTCGCCTTCTGAACTCCTTGCAAGAGCAGGTCTTTTTACAATAAACAAACGAGCAAAGCTTCTACGTCTCAAGTTCGCATTCCAGCTCTTAAATAATGAAGTAAACGGAAATAGCCGCCGACTTCTGTCGTTCGCAGAGACCAGGCCCATTAGAACGAAACATAGTAAACACTTGAAAGAGTATAGATTCCACAATGATACATTTAAGTTCTCATTTTTTCCACGGGCAATAACAGAATGGAATGCACTACCAGAACACGTCGTTGGTAGCAGTTCAAGTGATATGTTTGTCTCAAGACTAACTAATTATATTTCTCTACTGCCTTAGCTTGAAAGATTAAAAGTATATCTGTGTTTTTCAAGTGTTTTTCATGCCAGTGATTGTTCGTGAAAAGGTTTCTTTTTTATGCTTACAGTGTTATTATTACCTTTGTGTATATGAATTGCATACATTTATATGACTTGCAGGAAAGCGTCTGTACTGCCTTTATTATTTGTCCACAATATTTGGAATTGTTATTAACAGAAACTGTTTGGAATTGGTATTAACGGAAACTCTTAATCATGTTTGATACCACTCTCACAGTTGTATTTGTGTCCCGACCCTGCTACAGCCTTAAATATAAGGCTAGCAGTATGTATTAAATAAATAAAATAAGTAAATAAATCAGCACCTCCGCTTTTGTAGATTTCAAGCACATCTATACCGGCAAAAAAAAAACACTGCAAGAAGAAGAATAGCACAAGGGCAATCGAAGCCTATTTCGAGCATCAACCCTGAACGCGTGCAAGAAATTTGAGTAGTAGAGTGAAGTGATTCAGTATACAGGTAGCATAACCAATAACACCCAATACAGCGGCTTTGAAGCAAGTGGATCAGAATCATGTGCCTGCGGCGGCAAAAAAATTCCAATAGTCATATATGCATAAATTACATTTTCGTGCGTAATTAGCATAATCTAGAAATACAGCTCTTAATGGAGGACCCGAGGCCATCGCACAGGGCCGCTAGGCCACAATGCGGTAAGAAGATGAACATCCAGCTTAGGACCATGAGCAAGAAGCGCCTTAAAGGTGACATCACACTAAGAACAGTAGAAGAAAATGTAGCGTTCGTGTCGACTTGCGCCATCTTGGGATCAATGGCCAGTGCATGGTTTTGTATTAGATTTCATCCTTTTGGCTTCAAAAAACCTTGTGAATTCCGATAGAATTGTTTGAAAGCGACACTTCTTTTTTTGCCTAGCCCAATACGGTTTTGCGTCCGTCTATCGGTCGACCAGTATCTCGCCAGATAATTTGTCAATATATCACCACCGGTTTATATAAGCTCTGCACAATCACCGGCAAAGTAGGGCCATTCTGTTTTGCATGATGCAACAACATACGATCACATAAAACGTCTACATATACTGTACGTGTTTACTAAGCCCCAAATGGTTCAGCGGCTTCTAATGATTTTTCTTATTTCTTTTATTTGGCCCACACCGTTCATGTGCGGCTGGGTATGTGCAAACTGTATATGCGCCCATCTTTGGCTGATTAATCATAATCGGTATGTTCCATTGTGAGACAAGGACTATACAAACCTTAAACGTATCTACATAAACGTCGTACTTTGGGAATAAATGTCTCCTTATTATCCTTAAGTAGACAAACATCAAACAACATCTTCATTCTCATGATATTGCTGCGTCGAAGTTTCTTAATATGCAACCGCATAAACTTTGACTTTGTCATCGCTTGTGAACAGTGTAGTACAAAAACATAAACATATGGCATGAATTTGCTGTGATGTTCGTGGTGCACAAACAGTAACATATTTTACAAAACTACATGTTGGCTATTGAAAAAATTAGGGTAATTGCGCGCCTTGCATTTAGATTAATAGTACTTAACCGCTTCACTGACGCTTCGCTTCACAAAGATTCCGACACGAGCGTTGGATTTGCAATATTTTGAGAGCTCAATTCCAGTCCCGAATTTGTTGTATTGCAAGAACTAGTCTCACTCAGCCTTTACTTTGTACCATTCGATGTGTTGCGGAACATAGAAGGTAAAAACAGCTGTGTACGACATAGACATAACGGTTTACTTAGTGTGCTTCAGCAAATCTCTAGGTTTGTCGGCAGGCGTAATCTGTAATGTAATGAGCAAATTGTACCACAATATTTTCTATCGATATGCAATAATTCTGTATTTAAAGCAGTAAACTGTTCCAAATCATTGTTTTAAATATAGCATGACACGCAACTGTAGCAGAAACAACTTATGATATGAGGGCGTGGAAAGAACAGAAATGTCTGAGGAAAATATTTTGAGGAAACAAAGAGTCCGCATTTACTATTAAAATGGAGCACATTATCGTGAATCACCTCATAGTTCCGTTGTCATTTTGCAAGTACAAACATTCAGGCGATATTATATTTCATCCGGCTTGTGTAGCATTTTTGATGGTGGTGTGCGGCAACTCTATGGGTCCTTTTCGCGGTGATGCCGTGGCGCCACCATGTTTTATCACGTGGCGACACGTCCATTGGTTGCCGTAGCAGTCTCCGTTGCGTCCGTGTTTGCAATGGATGTGCATGACGCCCGTTGCGGATCAGCGAACCTTTGTTTTGGCGCATATCGCAGACGGTGACTGCATGCATGACACGAAGCTTTGGCCGCAGCGTCAGAGATTATGTAAGCGCTTTCTGAGCTCATTACTCCGTGTCTAACCGGTGCACGTAGAGTATACGGTGCTTGTACTAGAAACGGTAATATAAATGCAATGCAAGTAGGGTTCCCACTCGAGTGGCTGAAGTCAGGACACGGGGGGGGGGGGGGGGGGTAGGTTATTCGCTGAGGAGGGCGAGCAGTTTGGCGACCAACGACTCTAAGTAGTACCAGAAGCCTGTAGACTGTAGGTGCAGGAAAGTTGCACATGGTATTTTAGCGCCGTCATGTTGAGTTTTACACTAGAAATGGGGAGTATAGTCGCCTGACTAGCGCGGCTACAAATACGGATGGAGGTATTGTAAACGGCTAGGGCCTATAAGGGAACCATAAATGAGAAGACGAAGCCATCTTTATGTTTAAGAAATTGCAACACAACCCACCAAAAAATGTGGAAATGAGCAGTCAGGCACAATATTGTCAGGCCCATCTATTCTTGTTCAGATGAAAAAGAATGAAAGTCGGAATATATGGCCGTTCTGACTAGAACGGCCAAAAGTAGGGACTATCCCACCAAATTCGGAGCGGTTGGCCATTCCAATTATGAGCTGTCGAAACTTTTTGCACCTGAAGAAGGGTGATACTTTCTTTGGCTCTTCGTTTTTATTTCTTATTTTTTTTATTTGCCGCCCATTTTAAAGCAGCGGCTTGCCGTGTTTCGGCAACTTTCCTCGGTGCAGCGACTATCTGATTGTTTACTTTATGTCTAATTGATTGCGACAGCGCTCAGTTACGGTAGATTTGTTCTTGCCGCTATTGCCGCTCGAGATGGCGTTCTGCCCAGGAATCCACCAAGCCGACTGATTAGTACGTCCAGTAGTAGGAATGAAGGAAAAAGGGTTTAATCTGCGTTATTTAGACTGGCCCCTGGTACGAAAGTCCACTCCACCAGGAGGATATTGAACGTCTGAGTTCACATCAGGACTCGTCAGAACCACCCCACTGCACCACAGGTCTCCGCTTTTATTACCGCCGTCTTCCCTAGGACACTGGACTAGGGAATCTGATGAAGGTATCTAGGTCAATCACAATCGTCGAATCGGTCGAAATATCGCTCCCATGTTGACGCACAGATCCGCCGGGCCCACCTCCGATGTCGCACCCTCACCGCTGCATTCTTGAAACTTCGGCTTCTAAGCACGAGGTCGCGGGTTCGAATCCCGTTCACGGCGGCCGCATTTCAATGGGGGCGAAATGCAAGAACATCCGTGTACTTAGATTTAGTTGCACGTTAAAGAACCCCAGGCGGTCCAAATTATCCGGAGTCCCCACTACGGCGTGCCCTATAATCAGATCGTGGTTTTGGCACCTAAAACCCCATAATTTTTTTTCATTCTTGAAACGTCGTGGCCATCTGGGAAACTGTGCTCGACGTGGTTCCCACGGTGTTGGTCGACGATGGCCCCTTTCATCAATTAGTGGGCTCTGCGTGACGGCCCTCTGGTCAGGCTCAGGATTACGCTCAGAATTACCGTATCCACGGATGACGCTGGTTGTGGTTGCCTCGACGCGAGCTCCTTTGTTAAGTGTCATAGTCTACGACACGCCCGGTCGCTGTCTCTATACGCACGCTGATGAACGGACTGACTCGTGCCGAGCGTGCAAGCAATGCACTTTTCCGGGTTAAGACGTAACACAGCCCACAGTTAGGGTTTGGAACGCAGACGTTCTGTACTCCATATTAGCTCAGTCAAAGCCAAGACGTGTTATCTCGGGTCACTTCCTTACTCTTTCCACCGTCAGGACACGTTCAGCTTGGAAAATTCATTTGCTATCCATGTAATTGTCACTCACGCTTCAATGAGTTGGTTCTATTCACTTATTCTTGATACGTGGGTGACAGACTGAGCGTAAATTTGAGTGTCTGTTGGGGTGGATGAGCGTGGACAACGTATGAGAAACTTATTATACCAAGAAACAGCGCTATACTCCCTTGGTCATTGTCTAACGAGCCGTACTCATTCTTGCCGACGTTCCGGAGTTGAAGTGCTTTCTCTGGAGGTTAGCGATACAACTCTGCCAGATGAGTGAATGTTCTTAACCTCGAGGAAAGGCTGTGCATCACGAAGGGCTAGCAACACATGCAGTCCTAGTGCAGCACCGCTCAGTGAACTTGTTCGTGCAGATTCATTCAATTCCTTATTATGTCATTCCCATTTTTTTCAGCCAAATACTGAAACCGCCTTTTCTCTCCCGTTCCACATTTTGCAGCCTGAACGGAGCACAGTGCGTTAACAATCTCCCAATTGCATTTCCCACAGCTTATCCTACAGTAACAGAGTAGAAGCGTAAATGGTTTCTTGCATGCTTTTGCATCAGGCAACGCGGTACACCACTGGTAGCGCCATTTCGTTTCTCTAGAGCAAACTGCTACGCGAAAAGGGTACATAAATTTTTGCTCTGAAAGGCCACCTCTACAGGCACTACTTATTGTGGGACTGATGATCTCACCTCTCTTGGCTGAGAAATGACTCGTAGAGCAATACTCGTAAATCTCTCATTAACAATGATCCAGAAAGTAGGCTTTAAAAGCCTTCTCAGACAACTTTTCCAGTCCGTACATTGACATCTGGGTCGGTATGCAGAATAAAATTTCCTGTTGCCATAACCGAGTGCACAATTGCATGCGAACAGAGACATCGATAATTATGTGCAATAGGGAAATAGTTCGAAATTGTTGGTCAAGTAGTTTCCTAAGAAGCAACAGGATAGCTTTGGCTTTCTGTCTCATTCTAATAAGGCATGTCTGCAAAGAAGTTCAAACTTTCTTTTGGTTCTGAATTTTAATGTAATCCGTTGAGCGATACTCTTCCGGTGAAAGCCAGCCTGGCAGCAGAACTTCTACAACCTTCTCAATCAAGATTTTTAAGATGTGCTCCCATGAAATAATTTCGTTCGCTAGATTTCATGCTGGGCGAACAATTTAATTTTAAGGGTACAATAAGAAAAACTGTTTCATTGAGCGGTATTATCACAAATAATAAATATTCGCATTTACTCGGAGGCGGAGGCTTGGGAAAGTTTAACATGCACACTGAGTCCGGACGTCGTGCGTTTCTACAGCTTAAGTATGGATTCATAGTCAGGTACTCTTCATTATTGAAACGCTACACTGAGTTCTGTAGGAGCAACTTACAGAGCCTTTCGTAGACACCAAATGTGCAATCAACCTGGCAGGCTTATGGAATATGTATACTATACGGCGCCAAAACTACTCTAATATAATACATTAAAATCCATGGCATCACACTTACGTGCCGGCACTGAGGTTTCGAGAACAAAGCTGTACCATAGTGGGAATTATGTATTTCCAATTATGACTATTAAGATGTGATGGTGTAATTGGTTATTTGAATTAATAAAGAATGAGAAATATATATGATCCGCTGGTTTTCATTTATTTAGTGACCGCAGGGACCATGGCCTTATGGTAGCTACGGTACACCGCCATAGGGTGTACGGCAAAGATTGGCACGTTCTTCATAAACACGTCACCAACGCCGCGCGCGTTCGGTGCGAACGCGGGCAAAACGCTGCCGCCATCGAAAACAGTTTTGCGCGTTGTTTGTGTGACCGCACACAACCGCTGCCAAAACACTGGCGCGAGCAAGCGCGCCAGCCGCAGCGGGCGATGGTTCATGCGGTCTATCGCTTCAACGGAAACTGAGTGGCGAAAGCACAGCGCATGCAAACGTTGGAGCCGTCTTGCAGATCGCTTTCAAGATAAGGTGCACGCGACCACGCGGCGCCGCGCAAAGTACAAGTGGCTCGCAAAGCAGAAGCCGCAACTCCTCCCTCCCGCGCTGCCTTCCCACTGTCCTCCTTTCGCGTGGGAGATTCAGTCGCCAGTTCCCCGTCACTCGTTGCGCTGTTCCTCCGAACGAACGGCACGCGGCCGGGCCATGGCGAGTCGTAAGGGCAACTGATAAGAGCACTAGAGCGATGTCTACGTGACGGAACGGCTAAACGCCGTTGTCGACACTGCTGAGGGAGAGGCGGGCGTTAGCCCAGAGAGAGCCCGCGGCACAGGCGGCAGAGGCCGGCAGGGCTGCGCGCCTGCGCGCAGTGGGAGAGCGGGAACGCACACGCACTGTCTAGGGTGCCTCAATGCCCTCCTCGCACACCACTCCCCTTCCACAGAGAAGTCGCGTTTGGTATCCGCCGTGCGTTGGCTCCCCATGAAAGCGCGCGCCCATCGCGCTCGAGCGCTTTCACTCACATATACAGCATACGGCCAATGTCCTTTTTTTTCCACATCCCGACGCAACCTTTACATCCCGACGCAACCTTTAACAGCTTCGCTGTAAAAAAATATTTTAACACTAGATTTTAGCAGGTCACGAAAGAATCTACTTTATGGCTCCTTGTTTCCCGTCTTTCAGTACGCGGGAAAGCGCCAGATGTTTGCCCTAGTTTTTTGCCATCGTCCTTACTACATGTAATTGACCACGTAACAAACACGCTGAACTCACAAACTGTAAAACTGAAGTATTCGTCACTGAGCAGACCGTACATCAGCCTCCCTCTCCATGTAGAACGAAAACGCGCCTTTTATGGCCGGTGAATGAGAATTCCGAAAGTGCCAAAAGTCGCCAAACGAACTTGGTGATTTGTAACAAAATGTGCACGTCCGGGCACAAGTTTTTGAAACGTGTTTTTGCACGGACCATCGTATGCTATTGTTTTACTTGTGTATGCTAACAAAGGTTAAGATAATTTTTCCAGAAAATTCCAGAAATGTAGTACTTTTATATTTAGTTATTTTACTTGCTTCAAAACTTCTGCAAATTTTACATCTCTATAGATAACCACCAAGCCTGAAAAAGTGGCATCAAAGTCGCACCGCCAGCGCGACTTCCACAGGGCAATAGTAACCTATCCCAAAAGTCGTACGTTTTTGTAATGCAAGTACCGTGAGCGAATGTTTAAGCCAGAAACATGTCATGACGGCAACGTTTCGGACACTACGTGCATGCGTCCATTAGTAATAATGCCGAATCATAAAAGCATAAAATGCGCATCAACCAGGATGGTTCGACCATTGGAGGTGTACGTTTCCCTCTAGTGCGAGCATAATTGTGATGTGAAAGCAACGAAGACATGAGGATAAATTTTGTCTTCGAGAAGGATCTGCACACTTATAGGCCATTCAAGGCCATAGCTAGGCCTGCAAGGGCGAATTACTGTGTTTAAAATTCCCCAGATTTAGGCGCCTGGCTTAGTTGCGTGCATCACGGTTAATTATCTTGTCGTCATGACCTAAGGCCACAGTGCTCACTTCAGTGGCATAAAAATCTAATAATAAAACATGGCCTCCGACATCAAACTATACCCATTTTCGGGGGCTACGTGTCGAAGTGCTCGCAGGAAAGTAGAAAGCAAAGCACGAGAAGCGAACGCTGAACGGTTGCTGGTAGTCACCTGCTATTATTTTGTTTAGTGAACAAACTGACGATAAGCGTCGAATGACATTTGTATCGCTTTCATTGCAGATGAAACCATTCGTTTCGTAGGGTCACTGCATTAGGGTAAAAGCTGGTATCAGTGTCCGAAAGGTCACCTTTCCGGTATTTTTTAACTCCGTATTAGAAACAATAAATTTTGTATTATTAAGAACATCCCCGAGGCCACATTGATAAAGCACAGTTAAATATTGCTTAAATGATGGTTGGGGCGCTCGCAGCTCCAATAGTGACCCTATCCGTAGCGAAGTGCACCAGAAAGATTCATAGAGACTGAAATTTATTAACAGCAGACAAAATTGTATAGTCGTTTTCCTTGCTGCTGGCCTCCTCAGTCCAGGATGTCGTCTGACCCTGACCGCCTCCGTTTCCTTGTTCACAGCCTGCTGCAGGTCATCAGCGTTGATGCCGGCGAGCTGGGTCTCCCACTGCTCCGGTGTGCGGTAGAAAAGAATCGCTCTTTATGTTTTTCTTTTCAATATAAAAGAGAAATATTTACTATTAGAAACATTCCCGACGCCGGGCAAAGCAGAGTTCGGTATTGCTAAAGTGGCAGTTCCGGTGCCTGCAGCCACAATAGTGACACAATCGGCAGAAAGCGCACGATGATAAAAAAAATTGCAGATTGAATAAACATGTTGAAACATACGTGAAGCAAGGCTGAATTAAAAGGTGCACGCGATGTCATGTCGGCAACGCCTGAGGCACCGCGCTTTCGAGCATGTGAAGCTGACGTGAGAACAATCAAACAAGAGGTGCTTTTTGTGTTCTCGTGCCCATCCACTGTAGACTCACCTTCATTTCAGGAGATAAACGCTTCCTTGCAGTTCTTCCACGAAGCAAATTGGCTCCAGGGCTAATGGTCCTATTGAGTTATTGCGAAAGAACATTCCGTTCCACACGCAGCATGTATTTCGCTCACGCTAATTGGTGCGAGGAGACCCAACCGACGCAGACCGTTAATTACCGATTTCCGAAGTGTCTTCATGAACAACTCCTTTTCCATGAAAAAAGAAATTAACGTACTCACAGGTGACATCCCCACCAGCCTCTATTTTGTCATGCTAAAAGATAGACTAGCGGGCAGTGGACGCCGATCGAATTTCTTGTGGTGGCCCTTTGTTCCAAAGGGACGGCTCCCAGTCAACCCAGTTTTGCCATGTCAGCTCACTCCCAGCTACGCCTAAATGTGTTCTACATAATCTCTCTTCTCTTTCCAACAAGTCTCAGATTTCCATCGCTTTGTCCGGCCGTTTAGTGGCAAAGTATCATCACTGGTACGCCGGCACGCTAGCACTTAAACCCTACTCGATGCGATACCTCCTGTGATTTCGCAACAGTCAGGACAGCTGTAAAATTAATACCTGAAATTGCAATTGTGGTGCCATCTCTGGATCGACCAGCTCGTAAAAGTGATCTGCACTTGAGTTTAGTAATAGGCAATTTAATTTATATTAGTTCCTCACTGACCTATCAGCGATACACACCATTCCCGCAGACCGCCCGACATTTATACTCGGTATTCCTAGTGCGAAACTTTGTGTTATAAGTAACATTGACCGCCAACCGCACTTAATAGAAAGGAAATTGGTCTGCGTGTCCAGCCTTCTGTGCATTTCTTCCCTCGTTAGTTCACAAAAAGGAACATCGGCGCCGCCACTGGGATACTCGTAAATAAGAGACAGGCTTATTTGAGCAAGATTGAGTTCAGGGCTGCTCTGAACGGAGGCGCAGAACTCAATAGAGGAAACGAACTTCAGCACAGTCGGTGTGACGTAGCAAAGAACAATCTGGGGCTGCATGCGTGCTCTTCAAACACTTCCGGATAAGATCACACACGCTCAAAAACACCCGCGGACATTAGGAACTGGGAAACTGGATGAAAGTGTCCGTTTGAAGGACTTCCTCAAAAACGTTGCACTCGGCCGCGCAACGCTTGAAACAGCGAAGCTGGGCGATCGTAGCCTTGCATTTTCCGGAAGTGCGCGCGAAATTTTTATCTTATTGTTCATGATGATGATAATTTCTTTTCGCACATCTCACACTTACAGCCGTCACTGCGCGTTGCATAGCGCAGTTTGCAATACCGACACCACGTTCCAATGCCGACACCGCGTTACAGGAGACCCGCTCCGTGAATGCGTCTCTCTCTCTCTCTCTCGCTCTCATAGCGCGCAAAACCTCATCGCCTCTCAGAGCACGAGCGTACGAACGCGCCAGCTGTGAACGAAGGCGAGGACGCTCGAACGCAATCATATGGTTCGCATAAATGCATTTTCTGAAAGCGTGACAGATAATGAAGAAATCGGGCAAGCTTTCTTTGAGTATTATCAGGCATTGTTTTATCAGCAGAATGTTGACCTGGACCGGTTTAAAGAAGTTTTTCTGGGGGCGATACCACGACTAGACGAGGAACGAAAACTAAGACTGGAAACAGCCATTAGCGAGCAAGAAGTACAGCGTGCAATAGATAATTTAAACCCTGGGAAATCACCTGGGTCCGATGGCTTCAGTGCAGCCTTCTATAAAGCATTCAAGGAACAACTAGCTCCATTGCTGACTGCAGTATTTAATGAGGCATATGAAGTAAATGCATTGCCGAAGTCGTTTGGGACGTCACATACTGTACTTATTCCGAAAACTGATAAACCAGATAAACTCAAGCAGGTATCGTCGTACAGACCTATCGCTCTGACAAACGTGGACTATAAAATTTATATGAAGGTTCTTGCTGGGAGACTACAGAGTGTTATAGGCGAAATAGTCGGCCCTCACCAAACGTGTGGGATCAAAGGTCGTTCCATCGTTTACAACATTCACAAGGCGCGATGTGCACTCGAATGTTGTGATGCCACATATGCACGTGTGGCGTTACTAAGCGTGCATATACGTGCATATATACTTAGAAATGGCTTTTGATTGTGTGCCACATTGTATTTTGTTTTGCATATTGGACAACATCAATATCGCTGCAGTCATCCGAGAGGGAGTGACTTTGGCGTACCGCAACTGCACTACAAGGCTAATTGTTAACAAATTGCTGGGGTAATAAACGTCATAGGAACCATTGTTAAAAGCGCAAAACCACGCAACACAAGATAAGACCAGACGAGCACTTGCGCCTGTGCTCGTCTGGTCTTATCTTGTGTTGTGTGGTTTTGCGCTTTTAACAATGGTTCCTATGTCTAAACACCAACTAGCTCAACAGTCAACTCTTTTAGTAATAAACGTCGACGTTCGGTGCGCCAGGGTTGCCCCCTCAGCCCTCTATTGTTTGACATCTATATAGAAGCGCTATGTCTTAATATAATACAGAACGATACAATCCATGGATTCAATCTACAGGCGACCGAGGATTAAATTGCTCGCCTATGCAGATGATGTCGCGGTTCTTTGCAGGGACAAGGAAAGTATTTCCAGAACAGTCGAAGGAGTGAAGCGCTTCAGTGAGGTAACCGGAAGTGGGGTAAACTGGGGTAAGTGCCTGGGATTTTGGCACGGAGAATGGCCTGCGACTCCAGACACATTTGCCAACGTGGCTTGGGTTACGACGCCACCAAGGTACTTGTGGGTGCCGCTGGAATTTTATAAAGACACTGATCCATACTGGCGAGCGCAAGCGCAAGAGACGCGAGAAAAAGCGGACCGATGGAAAAGTTCTCGTCTATCAGTCTTCGCAAGAGCTACGGTATGCAATCTTTTTTTTGATCAGCAAGTTGTGGTATGTAATGCAAGTGCTGCATTGTTCCCGAGTAAATGTGCAGAAGCTGCACCGTGTTTTTGCTGTCTTTGTTTGGGCGTCCAGTTGGGAGAGGTGCAGCCGCACGAACTTGTTTCGGCAGGTGATGGCCGGTGGTTTAGGACTGGGACATTTGTTTGTGCGACAGATTGTAAACAGGTTTTTATTTTCCCGAGATGTTAGAGACCCATTCCTGCGTACGGTGTGTCAACAAAGACTCGGGCGTGCATTGCTTAATTTTGTGGTGACGACGCAATCTGTTTCAGTTGACGTTCGTGTTTTCTTCAGAGAAATTGTTCTAAGTCTCAAATTTCTAAACACACGTTTTTCGCTGGAGTATTTGAGTAGCGTTAAAAAGAAAAAAAAAATGTACAAAGATGTTTGTGACGTGGTGTTTCCCGTGCCCTTGTACAGGGCCGTATACTCTGGAGGCCCAGGTGGAAATGTTTTAAAGAGAGTTAAAAAAAGCAGGTGTCGCCGGGAACCAAAACCATCTTTTTTTTCATGTTACACACTGGAACTTTAACTGTTAAATCTCCTTTAGAGGAAAGGGGTTTCTCTCTAACTTGGGGTTCCCACTGCCTCATATGGAAGCAGCTTGAGACAATAGACCATGTTTTTCTTCACTGCTGGAAAGGGGTATAATTTTGGGATGTGCTACAAAGAACCACTAAAAAAGAATTACCACTCGACTCTTACGGGATCAGGTACCTGCCAACAGATAATGAGGATGGTTTTCCGTTTGACCAGATTATGCTGATGGGCCTCCACAGTATATGGCGCTCCCGAATGGCTGGCTATTTTTGTGACCCAGACGCAAGACCAGCACGCATGTATTTCCGCGAAAGTGTGCACAGATTTCTGGAGA
This sequence comes from Dermacentor silvarum, assembly GCF_013339745.2. Classification (NCBI taxonomy): domain Eukaryota; kingdom Metazoa; phylum Arthropoda; class Arachnida; order Ixodida; family Ixodidae; genus Dermacentor; species Dermacentor silvarum. The sequence goes on from NC_051156.1 coordinate 145,720,087, forward strand.
TATTGAAAGCACAAACAGATGTTCCTGAGTGGCTGTCAAGGCTGAAGCCTTTGGTAGGGCTCAGGGAATTTTAAAATGACCACACCTGGCCGCAGTGGCAATTTGGTCATTGAGCGATCTGGCGTACCGTCTACTGCTGTGTGTTCATTTGTTCTACTAAGCCCGGCAATAAACTAAGCCCTGCATAAAGAAAAAAAGGCTGTATAGCCTAGAGGTTACGACGCTCGCTTTGGGACCCGGGGGTACGCGGGTTCGAATGGCACCTCGGCAGGAAAGTTTATTTTGTTTTCTTTCTTGGTAGTTTCTTCATACGCACCACAAATTACGGCCGGCTTAAACAGCTTCGCTGTTAAATTTGCGGGAATTCTTCCTTCATTAGTGCTTAGCTTCCCACATTCCTATATCTTAATAAAAATAGAAGTTGAGAGGTTTTCAAATGTTGACAAGTGGCTATGATCGTGTAGGTTGAATTTATGTCAGTTTTTAGCTGGTACTGACATAATTTACTTACGGGAATGACGCAATGGACTCAGAGGTGCGTTCTGTTTCTATGTAATCATTGTTAATTTTGGTTCGCCTGTGCTCACAGGCATAAATAGTGTCAAAGTTCACTAACACCAATTTTTACTTTTCATATCGTAACATTACAGGCGAACGTAGCAGACCCGAGGCACTATATTTATTCAACGTTATTTTTTATGGCATTTAAGAAGATGTAAAATGCTGAGCTGCAAATTATTCTTGCTCTGAGAGTCTTCATGATTTCTTTACTTATGAAAGGTAGTACTTGAATTTGATACGACGCTCACAAAGCTGTACTAGGGCGCTATAACGTAACATGATTCCAGAGTGTTTTGATTCCAAACTCCTGATGTCAAATTTACGTAACCATGCACCGACGCAAGCATCGGGCGGTGACCCGCAGCGTTGTCTGAACAACGCAATCAAACACTCTCCTCGTTTATAGGAGGTCACCTTTGTTCGCTTTCAAAACCAATAACATTGCCTGAACTCAGCGGTTTTTCTTATCTAATTGGCTGACAAGAGACGAGGAGCACGCTCTAGTGGAGAGGGTCGCGATGAGGCCGAGATAGCACAGTGAAAATAGATAACCGCATGAAGAGGGCGGTGCCGGCTTCTCCGATTGGTCCGCTTCGCCTTACTTAGCTTGCGGTGGCTGGTCTAAAATCGCAGGTGGCGTGCAACGGAAGGATAATAATGCCGCTAAAACGGATCCTCAGCAAGGAAGAGTTGGCAGAGCGATGTCATATACGTGCCGAAAGGGCTCGATAACGTTTTACTGCCACGCAAAAAGGCATATAATGCGCAAATAAATACATGCTCACCGGCAGGTGTGAGTAGCGAGGGCCTGAGCGATCGGCGGGCAGCCATCTTCTATTCCTTTCGGAACGGGGAAGTCTGTGGCTATTCAGAAAAAAATTAAGTTTTGTTCGGAATATTAATGCATTTTTTTCGCGTACACGCCACTTTGACGTGGTGAGTTTTCGTGGTTTTGTGAAGTCGCATGACAGACAGGCGAAGTGGGCGTAGCCAGAAAACATTGGAGCAATAGCAAAGGGCTAATGGTGAAAAGGCGTCGAATCAGAAATGATTATTTTTCTTTTGTGCGGTTTAATCATGCATAATCAGTGTGTACACGCTATATAAGATGGGGGCTATCGCGATTTTCCTGACGTCGTGTGACAGACAGGCGAAGTTTGGAGTGGCCTGAAAATGTTTTGACCAATGGTGGAGGCTGATTGCAGAAATTGTAATCAAAGTAGTTGGGAATTATTTTACGTTATAGCGCCTCTAGAGTTGCAAGACACGGGACCCCACTTCGCATACACAAAGCAGCTCGTGGACAAGAACAGTGTATAGGAACTGGATTCGGCCAATATTGATAGCATAGATGATTAGCGTATGCCACTGACCAAGAAAAACAGTTCAGAGAGCGAAAATATTTTTAAATTCAAACGCTGCGCCTTTTTCAATAAATTAGTTTTTATGCTTCCACTACTTAACGAAAGTGGATAACCGTTAACAATTACTTCACAGGAACGTAAATATTTGTGTATTCGGCCCCTGATTTTTCCATAAAGTTTTTACTATAGGTGGAGCAGCAACTTCACATGTTCACGATGAAGCATACGTTTCAAAGTTCGGGATTCTGTCACAATTCAAAAACGAAAATTATTACGTGCCTCTAGTTTCACCGTGAGACATATAACACATTTCAATTCCCACCCGACGAATATCAGATTTTGTTGGCGCTTTCAAACTCGTCTGCTCACGCTTAATAGAAGCGCAATCTTCCACAACCCAGGCACTTTGGGAAACCAAAACTCTCTTTTTTGGCGTTGTAAAGACCCACGTAAATATGGTCTTATTATTTACTCTGATTCTTATCCTAGAAATGTAAACTCAGTGAGATTGAAAAAGAAAGTCTAATTCTGAGAGTCTAAAATATAGACGGAGAAGTCTATCGTTCATTAGAGAGCAGATTTCGGGCAACGATTCCCGTTTTTCTTTAATTAAAGCTTTACAAGTAATTTTACACGTTCTTTGCCTTTCGTTTTGATAATAAAGTGTGGCGTGTATATGCGAGGTCGTGGTCTTCCCGCGCATTTGTACCATTCCTTTTCTCATCAATGTTGCAGCAGATTTCGGCAATCACAATTATAAAATTTGCACAAAAAGCACACCCGAGCTTATTGCGAAAATGGGGCACTTTGCCATTCGTTACTGGCTCTCTAGACGATGCGTCAGCTAACTATTTGTGAATAGTTGGCGTGAACAAGCGTTTTATAACCACGTAGTACCTTGAAAAAGAGGAAATGCTGAAGGACAGAAGATTTACTCTAATCACTTCCTGTGATCTAGTTCAAACAGACAGCCGTCACTTGTGCATTTGATATCGCGCTTTGGCTGTTATTTGAAGCACAAATTTTCGCAGTTGTGGTTCTTGGTGTTTTTTTTAATGAGTAGGCACAAATTTGAAGAATAACTTCTGCAGCGCGTGTGCCACAGTTTTAAGACTTTCGGTGTAACTTGTTTACTGGAACAGTTTGTTGCTCTTTTGTTTTGAAATGGTATAGGTGCACTTTCATGGCGTAACGTGCACCGCCACCATATTCGTTATAAGCCGACCACGGCTTCCAAACTGCCAGACCAAACTTTCTGTACATACCTTGAATCCTCAATAGTCCAATTTTACGCCCGTCCGCGGTAAAAAGTACAGCGCGAAACATACACGCCCGACAGAAGACCAGACACTACAAGGGCTGACTCTCGAGTGAATTCGTTTGATTGAGCAAATGCTTATCCAATATACACGGAGCTATCAATAGAGAGACAAGAGATTGACAAAGAAGTTCCTGGTGCATCAGTATTGACCACGTAAACTTATCTCGTTGTCGGAGAGACTAATTTACGCCTGGCTCGCGCGTGCGCATTTTTTTGTGGTTTTTCCTGATGTGAGCTGCGTTGTTATATATCTTTCGCATGGGTCGTGTAGTGTGTACAACATTGCTGTACGTATACGGGCAATAAAAATATTTTGAGACAGCGCTTGGTGGTGTGTGCCCTTTTGTCCCCTGCGTATATTTTACGCTTAACTTTTACCATGAATACGTACCAACTAGCATTCCTTTCCATCTTGGCTCAGTGCGCACTTTCAAGATTGTAGTCGGCGAGTTGTTTCCTGAAAATTAAGTTTTGATAAGGTGGTAGGAGGCAATGATAAACACATGAACGAAAGCTAACCCTTTGAGGAAAATGGGCGACTCGCCCAACCAGCCTAACAAAGAAGTCAGCCGGCTCCGGCGCGATAAGAAATATGAATTTGGCACGTGTAAGAGAAAAATAACAATGACGCCATCGTATCGGAGGTGTGGTCACTTCCGCAAGTGGAATTCAATGAACATGATGCGCAAGACTGCTCGCCATAATTATTTGCCGGAGCTTCGATGCCTCCACGTGACGAAGTGAATTGAGCAACCAGGAATAAATTCAAGTCGAGAGTTCCTCTTAGTCTAAGCGGAAGCGTTGATGGTGTACGCACGAGCAACCGTCAAGCCAGAGCCCGTCCCTAATGTGCTCCAGCGTTATTAATTGTTTGCATCATTAGTTTCATCACGCCATTGCAACATGCGGACTGCGAGAGACGCCGTAGTAAAGGACTCTGTATTGCTTTTGACCACACGATGCTCGGTAAAGTCGAACAATACTGGCTGCACGAGCAATGTACAGCAAAATTGTTAGTGTGAAAAGTAAAGCTAAAAAATGTTTGCTGTCTTTTTTCTATGATTTAAAAATAAACTAGAGCACTACTGAATTTCAAAATTCTAATGAAACTTGGGAAACATTAAGGGGTGATAGGCAGGCAAATTTTGATGTGTTTGGGTTGATTATGGGGCCAGATGATAATCGCTCAACCTTCGTCTTGACATGTTTAGAGGTGCTATAAGAAACTTTTACGAAGTTTTTTTCACTGCCATGGTAGGGAAGGGACTCGCCGCGACTGCAATTTCATATTGAGAGAAAAGGCGGGTCATGGCTACGGATGACGTGTACCGACGTTTTGAAGGGCGTAGAGTAATTATGTAATTTCAAGGTAATCACTGAATATTCATTTTCTCCCAATTTTGCGGCGTTATACAAGGCATGCAGTTAATATCCCCAATCTCATCAGTGAACTATGTGAGATAAAGGGCTGAGCGTTTGAAACTCTATACTGGGGCCGCATGGAGGCCGGCGCTTTTTGCGCCAATGGTGAGCGCTTTGTGATTGCTCAGTTGCCGAACGCATTTATAAGGCACCACAAAGTATCATGCTCTCATGCGGCACAAAAATGCATCAGCCCAGTGCATTCACAGTCTATTTGTGGATTGAAGCACAAAATTAACTGGAACGCCAATGCATTTCTCCGCAAAGTTCGGGAATTAATATCTCGATACTGGTGTCATCCCGAGAATTCGTTCCAAGTAGATCCGCCTTGCGAACTCAACGGCTACAATTTATAAATTGCAATATGGGTCATCAGGTATTTAGTTAAAAACTTAATTAGTACATTTTTGTTAATTAGTCGGTTATGCATTTCAATTTTTCGTGGAAATAATGTCCGCCTCTTCGAGTAGACCAGTTCATTAACTAGAATTGGGCTATCTGCCACAGGAAACCTTAAATAAATTTTAAAAGTGTTCGCTGAAACACCCTGTATACAGGGTGTGTATACAGCGAAGTAGACGCGCGTATGAAGCGGTTTATTGACGTTTCGGCCGGGGTCAGCCTTCATCAGAATATATATATATATATAAGCGCGAGTGTTTTTTTCTTCGAGAGAGAGTCACGTGAGCTGCCTTCACGGTCTTACATGATTATATGAAGTTAGTGGATATCGGCATCATGAGGCATACCATGCGTAATTCCTAGACAATATGTGCATAAATATTACGCAGAATCATACTGGGGTGCTATGCAGGATGCGCCGAGTTGCTCGTTCGCACGAGTTTTATCCGTGTTTAGTCGATGGCAGTCAGGCAACGGAGATAGCAAGGAACGTGCAATAACAGCAGGCAAAAAGAAATGTCGAGATAAAGTCGCGTATGACAACATGAGCGCACCCTGCGCCGTACAGTGCTTCCGCGCTTTAAGCACAGAGGACTGCGCAACAAAACGCGCCCGCGCCGCGTATTGTTATCAACGTATTATCACAATTTAGCAATACCGTCCCTGTCCCGCTGTCAGATATCTGCACACTTGCCATGAGCCGCTTGCCACGCATTCCTCGGGCGCGTCAAGGGCAAGGTCGATCCACATAGGTCGCGAAGCTTCGGGCGAAAAGCGGTTCAGAACCAATTGTCACCAACATCAGCAAGGGTGGTTATGGGAGCAGCGATTGAAGCGCGACTATGTTTGGAGGGAATAAACAGTGGGAAAGGAAAAGGCGTTTTTGAATTAATGCGGCACGCAGTTATATTCATTCAACGAAAATAAAATTCCTAATCCATTTTATATACTCATGCTGCGAAGATACAACACTATTTTACTTGATCATTATCAACAAATACCTTTTTTCAGCACCCACCGTGAGAGCGCCCATTGATAGCGGCGGGCGTTGACGCCGCTATCACTTGCAATGCAATGCAGCTCTTGGAGCGCGTGGAAAGGCGCGCTCGTAAAGTTCACCTGTTACAATACGCACCCCTTACATGTTGTGTTGTTTTGCATGTCGACGTTTCTCTGAATTAGGTGACGCGGGTAGTTTTATTGTTTCTTAACCTGTGCAGTCAAGAGTAGCGAGTTGCGACCGTCAGATACTTGTTTACTTTAGTTGTTTTCGTGCGACAGCGCTTGCCGACGGGCTTGGCGTGCAACGAAAGGATGAGCACTCTACTCAATCTACGCCTAAAGCGTTCGTCGGCCTCTAAAGAAAGTATGTTCTGTGCAGCGATGCGATTTCGACACCCGTACGGCTGACCTTTTCCGGTATCGCTTTCCGCGCTGAAAGCTCGGAACGCCCATCAAGTCGAATGGCGGGGCATTTGAATATACAGCTCAAATGGCAGGCCTCCGAAAACAAATTTCGCGCCTATGAGAACAAAATGACGTCACTTCTGTTTTCAACGGATATGACGTCAAATTATTTTTTCTTCCACCGGAAGTGTTCCCTCCTCACACAGATGGCGCTACGCCCCATGAACCACCGATAAGCCGCCATGTTTTGAACGTATGGGCTTCTATGGAAGCTTCGCTACCAGGTATATTTACCTTGTCAAGGGCGTGCGTCCTCTTTCGGGCATTATCTTTCTATCCTCCGTCGAATGCGAACACGGCACATGCGGTGCATTCTTGCACCTACACTTTGCCTCAATCGAATACATTGAAATACAGCAAATAAATAACAAACATTTTATTTCTTAAAGTATCGTTTTTTTTTCGTTTTGAGTGCTATAAATTTGTGTTGACAAACGGACATCGAGTGAATTATTATATTTTGCACTTTTTTGCCGCGAGTGGCGACAGTGAGGCGAAAGCTTACAAGCGCATACATTATAGAGGGTCGCATGCACGAGGGAGTTCATACGGTGCGCAGTAGCCAGGGGCGCTGCAGTGCTATTCTCGATAAATCGATGCGATAATGACGCATACAGTCAGTCATGACAACGATCTGTCCATTCCCTGTCTATTAGGGGAATGCCAACGCAGCGCTGCGGCATGGCTGTTATCCGCAGGTGCTTTCACTGAGGCGGCTATTAAGGCCACCGCTTTACCAACTGAAACGACACTCTAGCCATAGAGACAACGGATGTCGCTGCAAAATTTCTGTGCGGTATTGTAGCGTCCGCAGTGACGCAGCACTGTGAAAATGCACCAGTTCATCTGCGTGCGCGAAGCCTCCGCAATGAATTACGAAGAAGACCGTGCTGCCCAGCGACACAATTCGTCGCTTGTAACCGCTTGCCCACTGAAGGTGCCTCCGTGCGCATGTACGCAGAATTTGAGTGTGTTGTTCACTCCAATGTGCTTGCCGATTGCCTCTGCTGTTGAGATAACAGAAATCGCAGATGGATATCGTAACGACAGCGCAGCAATCGCATTTTGGCGGGTGAGGGCTCTTGTGTGCAGTTAGGAAATTAGACTTCGAACGCAGGAAGGTGTTGCAATTGTTTAGTGTGCCGTGCTTGTGATGAAGAACTGTCATCGCACTGGGTGTGTTTGCAACCCTGCGGCTCCGATACATCACTGATGACAGAGCAGCCATCTCAAATGACAGCTGCGATATGTTGTCGTTGGAAAACACTACGTACTGTTCAGGATCGTCGTCCACCGTGGCGCATCGACACCTTGCAACCAGCTACAGTGACCTGCCGATAATTATTTGCTGTGCGCTACGTCGCCACAATGCAGGCAATGAACCGTGTTGTGGGTCCATCACAGCCCAAGAAGATATATGCATAAGCCAGCGAAAGTCGACGCTTTTTTTTTTTATAGTGGTGCTCAGTACATCACCGATGACAGTGCGTTGTGCGTGTTTTATTTCGCCAGTCAAGGTTTTTAAGGCCTCTGAGTTCCGCACCACGTCGCTGTTGCCGAAAAATAAGTTGGCCCAACCGTGGTGGGCGCGCACAAGAGTTACATGCCTCGCGCGGGGCGTGACCTATGGTTTTGATTGACAGGCGAACTTGTGCCAAACTCGTACATCGCGAAACCTTTCTCGAGTTGAACTCGTGAACATGGCGGCGGCAGCAGCAGCCTGTGCCATTGCATCCAGTGGCAGTAAGTGTCAATATGACCGTCTGGACCCTTTCACCTACATGACCGACGTAGAGTTTCGCGTCATTTTTGCATTTTTGCCTTTCCAAAACGTCAGTGCGCTCGCTGTGTGACGAATTAGGCCAAGGCCGCCGTCTGCGGAGACAGCGTGGCGGCCAAATTATGCTTTCCGAGCACAGAGTGGTCTGACTAGGCTGCGGAGGAAAAGTTAGTGCGTTCACTTCGGCTCTCTCCTGTTTCAAGCGCTGCTCATCCACCGCGCCCCAGCCCAGGCCAGGTCCGGCGTCATTATCGGAGTACTGGGGCACCTGCGAGCACCTGGTGGTTCAACCCGAACCAACCAGCCTGCGCAGGTGAAGCGGTCAAATTATATTGGAAGGCTCAGAATGGACGCCGGGCTGCCTTTCGGTGCAACAGCTGGCGAAATCAGTTTTCGCATTTACACGGTACCGCTGCACTGCACGTGCAGAGAGGCGAAGGAAGTTACGTCGCCAACACGGACCACCTCGGCCGTCCGAACGTCCACCTCTCCAGGGGGCAAATGATTTGGCTCACGTTCTACGTGAGCAAAAGCGTAGACATATGGCTGTTGAAGAAGATGGCCGGCGACTGGTTTCCTCTATCGGAGCACACCATCGCAATCTGGAGGTACTACCCCCGTAAGTTCGCGAGGGGTGAGCTGCTGGCGCAACCTCCACTCGGTGGCCGCGGGTAGATAGCGCAAATTGACGAGTGCCTTCTTCGCGGCGAGCAAAATTACAATCGAGGCCACCTTAAGTAGGGCGAAAACTTTCCGCCGAGCCGCCAAAATTACGGCGGTGTGGAAGATGATGCATGGCCCATGGGTCTTCGGCATGTTCTGCGCGACCAGAGGGGTGCTGCGACTTTAAGGTCGACCGACGAAAGGCAGCGACGCTAGGCGCCATTATTGCATTCAATGTTCAACCGGGGACCATTATTCATAGTGACGAATTCGCCGCATACAAATATATCCCAAATTTAGTGGATGCTAGCGGGGCTATACCTCAATCTGAATTTGGAGATTGAGGCAAGTTCACGCCCGTGATGGGGTCCACAAATTTCACGCTGTGGTTGACTATCTGCATTTGGAGATGGTCAACCACAGCGTGAACTTTGTGGACCCCATCACGGGCGTTCATACGCAAATTTTTGTCAAAAGGCGAAGCGCCGCCTCGTCAGCGATGGGTACAGGGTAACTGCACCGATGCTGGAGTGCCACCTGGGATGGATGTGATGGCACTAACGGCCACGTGCGCTGAAAAGACCCTCTCGCGTTTGTTAGAAACAACGGATCGCTCGGGGTACCCAGTATAAAGAGTCGTTCCTGCGGTTGTTAGAAGCCATCGCTCTACGCTTGCCAGTATGAAGGTGTATCGCAATGTAAAAGAAAATAAAGCGTAGTTTTCTGACCTTTTTATGAATGCTTTCCGGCATTCCTGAGTGCTTACACGGTAAGCGCGCGGCAAACCACTCAGGCGCTAGCCGACGCTCACTTTGTCTCGCAGCTGGGGAAGCTGGGGTGTCTCGAGGCACGCATCGAGGCACCCTACTCGCAGCCTTTCTTTAGCGCGAGCAACGAGCGATCTGTTAAAAGCCCAGTGTGAAAACCAGGCGCACCCCAATCTGTGCTCGGAAATGGGAGCGCAAGCACGTAGCGAGCCGCACCAATCCAGAGGAAAGAGAAAGAGCAACGAGCGATCTGTTGAAACCCCAGTGTGAAAACCAAGCGCACGCCAATCGGTGCTCGGAAATTCTAGCGCAAGTACGTAGCGAGCCGCGCCAATCGAATCCAGAGAAAAAAATAGGAGGGCGAGCGTCCCCTCGGGGAATAACGCGAAACGCTATAAACTACAAATTAGTCTAATACACATTCATTGTACATCTTGTAAACTTTAAAATGCTTATAACCCACATTAATGTGACTAATATTATTGTACTAAATGCATTTATTTCATAACTTGCTTGTGCCTGTGATGCACTCGGTGGAATGACAAACAAGTAAAAGAAGGTACGACCAGGCACCGACCGTATGATCGCGTGAGCCCCAGTTTGTCGACCGCCCATATGGCAACACCCAAGGGAATGATGCCACCCAGAGTGAATCTAGATAAACCAATGAAACCGGAGGCGTGCCGACGGACAAACTTTGTCTTGTTACCATTTATTCGTTCATCTTGGGGCGTCGCCAGAGCTCGTGAAGATTCCGAGTTTCGCCAAACTCAGCGCATCCTGCATAGCACCCCTGAACAGCATTTGAGGTAATTTTGCTCCCTTTATCGAAAAAAAAGGTGCGGTTTAATAGATCACAATACATTGATTCACTTCAGACTATTTTACCAGACTGCATTTCAGTAACATTTGCCTTTGAACAAAAGTTTCGCGTAACTGCATCGTGAAATACACCAATTTTATGGAGCAGCAACATCGTAAAAAACTCCCACCATTCTTTGTTTTTTGGCAAGGGCACCAAAGCACGAGCGGCATAAAGAGCTCAGCAGCATTTGGTCAGCAACAGTGGCTCACTGCGTTTTTATTTTGTGTACAAGAGATAGCTGAGCGAAGGCTTGCCCTGAGTCACCACCGTAGTGCGAACTGGGGCGGCTTGAACGATTTGGGGAACGGCGCCAACAGTAGGAACGAGCACGCTGACTGGCTTGGGCTTCACCTTCCTCAGGGTGTCCGCTTCGCTGAAGAAGGCGGTCGACGAGCCCTCAATGCGCTGCACGCTGGTGGCCGAGACGCCGCCGGGGGCCCGGAACACCGTGGTGGTCACGCTCGGTCCCGATGAGAGCCTCGACGTAAGCGTGAGGTTCTCCGGTCGAGTGAGCGCGCTAAGGATGCCAGTCGGTGCTACGACTGGTCTCGTTGGTATCACGGTAGGCGGGTTCACCGATACGAAGGGCGCCGTCGGCGTTACCAGCCGCAACGGCAACGATCCTGTGACAAGGGGCGGAAAGGATGGGGCTACGGAACCAACAGGGACCATCGGCACCAGAAAGGAAGTTTGCGGTTCGGAGTCAGATTTTGGAACTGTCCCAGTGGGTCGTCGATCGCCCCGTGGAGGGAGACCGTTCGTTTTCAGGTACCGGAACCGGTAAGTGCGGAGTGCCTGCGAGACGGTGCCCAGGGCAAGCAGCAGAAGGAGGCTTGCACGGATCTGCACAAAAAGAAAAAAAGGTTTTAGGATTGTGTTCTTGCTGAGTGCCAGAACATGGAAGACCGGAATTACTACTGGCGACATTTTTTTTTCGTGGCCGAGATAATTGAAACGTGCGCTCCTAAAGCTCCTGCGGCGCCGATGAGGGCAGTTTTTGTGTTTCCTGGCAGTTCTTAGAAGATCAAGTTAGAAAGTGGTTCCGCATTGCAATAGCGTGGCTCCAGACCTGTGGGTATTTTTTCTTAGGTTCGGTGGAAGCGGAGATGTACGCGACAACTTATTTAAGTTAAATTCGAGAAGCGTTTTGGTGGGAGAAACACTTCTCATTATTCTTACTTTATTTGTTTTTGTCACTCCCGTTAGGATCATTTGAGCCCGTTTTTGTTTGTTTCAATACCCAATCGTTTCGGGGACGTAAGTTCGCCGTAACCCCGTAGTTTTCACGCCTAGAATAAGAATCGCAGGCTTTGTATGACCAGTTCTTCAAATTGTAGAGGTGTGTGTTTTATTGGGCATATTCTTATGCTTCTCATGGACTGTCGCATCTGGAGAGAATCGTCTTAAAGTTTCTGATGGCAAATATAACTATTTCCGGGTGCTGTGAAATTGGTCTGGAAATTGAAATCTTATTTGTATTTTCAAGTAATGTAATTAACACAGTGATCTCCGGTTAAACGAAATCCGCTTAAACGGAAAAGCTCGATAAACGGAACAACGTTATCAACTTTGGGGCGAAGACTATCATCCTATTGACAAAGACATAGATATTACTGTTCCATGCGCGGTATGTTTCGGGTCAGACGGCAAGGGATACGGTTTAATGTCTATAGTGCCATTTTGAATGTGAGGACTGCGCAGAAGAATTGGGAAACCCTTCGCGCGTGAACGGAACATTATTAGAAGCGGAACTACATTATTAGAAGCGGAATGCAGTAAAGCCTCTTTCTTTTCACCGCAGTAATATCAAAATACAAAGCAATTTCTGATGATTTTTGTGTCCATCGCCTAAATAAAACTTCAGATGAACGGAACACATTCCTCTGTTCCTTCGAATTGTACCTAAATGGTTTCTACTGTACGTAAGTATGGAGGTAATGCAGTCCAAATTGATTTTCCAGATAAAGATTGCAATCACGAAAGATTATAATAAGTATTAATATAAAAAACAATATGCAGGACGGCACAGTTAGAGCGTCAGGTCACTACTGACTAATGTTTTCAAAATGTGGGCGGAGCAAGATAACGCATTGGCACGGCGACGATTAAAAAGAGTTTTATAAGTTAAACGTCAAATGCAGGAGACATAGAATATAAATGCAATGGAAAAGATGAGGATGAAGAGGAAGTTTACGTCTTTTCCTTATGTCACTATTCTGTCGACAAGATTTTCTGGGTAGGCAGTTTTTGTTACCTGGCTCATATGCGTTTCCAATGCTTACACGATAATAAATAAGCAAGAAACCAACGCAAAAATGCACACTCATAAAATCTCAGTCAGAATCACTCATGCCACGCCATAAAATGAGCCACAATACCCAGATTCTATACGTGTTTATAATTGATAATAGATGAATATAGACATCGATTGCATTCTGTTCATCTTTTCCTCGTCGTCCCCAAGTGTAAGGCAGCCAAATATGCTTTGGATTGTTAGCCTCTCTACCTATGATGTGTGTATCTTCGTCCCTCCCTCTTTTTACCGCTATCTCAATCTCGTTTCCAGAAGGTTACGAGCCCTCAGTTGGTTCACTTGCGAATTCTCGCTTCAGCCCCAGTGATTGGATGTCCCTGTTAGCGCCTTCGTTAGACGGTCCTTGGATCCAGCATGCTTACATCTCCTACAACAGTTGGCCTTTTCTGAACAAGCGTGCGAAACCATTTTCATTATTATACAATTATTCAATTAGATTTCTACCCCCCACACTCTCCTCAAGGCAAATCATATTTACAGCGAACTTTTAACTCATGCGTGCGGTTTTTGTAATCACAGCTTTTTCTACGCGTTAAGCGGATTCCAAGCCCCACCAAGCTTCAGAAAGCGCCACTTCGTAGAGAAAAGCCACCGTTTTACCCGTAGCAACCACTCGATACGGTGCAGGATGATACTTCACTACAGAAGAACATATCTTACCATGATATTGCTTCAGATCTTCCGGAGACTGCTGAAGAATGGGACCCCTGTGCTCATGCTTGTCGTTATTACTGACGACTATTTATAGGGACTCGACTACATCTCGTTCTCTTTGTGCGCAGGCGTCATTACGAAATATTCATAGAAAGGAGGCGTCAGAACATAAAGGATAAGAGTAAAATAATAGTACGGACAACAGGGTTTTCCATACATCCCAGCATTGTCTTAACGCTGTAGGAATCTTTGACTGTCAACCTTAACGGACGGTTGCAATTCAAAGCAGCGTACTACGCACGGCGAAGACAGGCTTGTTCTCAAAAACAAAGCGGCAGTGTCGAAGCAGTACCAAGACTATAGGCATCATTTCTTCTTTTATTTGTTTGTTTTTGTTTGTGTATGCGTTCGTTTTTATACTTTACGCTTGTTAAATATGCTATTGTAGAAATCTCATTGCCGCATTTTCTTCTCATGGATTTGGCGCAGACGCGCTACAGCTCTATAGACATGCCATTTTGCTTTTTGGAAAGCCAGTTTATGTTTTATTGCTGTTGAACCTACGCAACGCCGGAACACCGATGTTCGCGGACCTCTCCTCATCGACAATGTTCGTCCGAAACAGTCACGCATTGTGTGTGAGCGGCGGCCCCTCCTTAATATTAATGATTTGATGCGTATGACTCTTTAAAGAAGAGCAATGAGGAGAATGTGTTCTTAATATCTTGCTCCCTAACGAACTCATCAAATACGATCTAGGTTTTATGCAAGAGCATTGAGGCAATGACGTTTTCGAGAAGATGCGAAGTATACACGTCTGCCAATAGTGGCTCATCAGTCACTCTCGACGCTTTTTGCTTCGCAGGATGGTAGTTATCATCTGACATAAACAACCTGAAAATACAATTTCGCATAACACTATTTATAGAGTTCTAGTGAATGTGTGACAGGTACTCTATTGCACAGCAAACAAAACAGACATTCATTCTTCAAGACGTAATTTTTCTTTTTCATGCCTCCGGACAGAAGGCTTCGTTACCATCTGTGGACACCTTTAGGATGACTACAAACGGAACGTGGGCACGAATATAGAACGTCTCAGGGCTGTTGCGATATTCCTGCTTGAATCGACGAGCTTGTTGTCATAATTGCTTAATGGTAAGTTTTCTTCAATGCCTTCTTCAGTTTCCATGTGTGTCGCCTATTGTTTTAATTGTTGGGTTATTACCATTCAATGTTTCGCCACACACTGGTCACATACCCTGGAAACGAACCCCGTCGCTGAGGCAATGACGTTCAAATTTAAGTTTAACGCCCAGGCCGTAAGTTGTGAAACACAAAGGACAGTCACCTTTCACGGAAGAGTTCAATAAATTCCCTCTTAAGGCGCACTTTAGCATCCATGGTCATCTTAAATTGATATTTCACTACAATCACACTTGCACCTTCTGCAAGCGTAAACTTCATCACCATACTCTATATTTACATAGCTTTACCAATCAAAGTGAAAGGTAGGTGACGTGGTAATGGAAGTTGGACAGCTGTGCAAGAAAAAATGGGATGAAAAGGTGAAGTGTTTGCTCAATCTCAAATCTCGAACGTTTGAAAAATAGGGATTGTCGTAAGAACTTTCTCAAGTGAAATTTACTTCTCGAAGAATTACCACCGTCTCATAGGTAACTTTCTCTTGTTCTCTTTATTTTTCTTCTCGACCATGAAACTACATTAGAATCCTCCTGATAATTGGGAATTGGGAATCCTCAAGATAATTGTGATGACATTGGGCACAGTACCTAAATGTTTTTCACTGTGTTCGAAGGCTGCCTAAATCACTCCACACTCTGTAAGAAACGATAATGTGACAACCATATGAAGCAAGTAGATAATGAAGGTTAATTATGTATTGGCTTCAAATGCTTGTTATTAACAAAAACGGGACCTTTCGGTAACCCCTTTTTATTTATTTATTTCAATACCGTAAAGGCCATAGTGGGCATATATACATAGGGGGAGGGGGGTTCAGGTGAGTACACAAATATCATTGGTAAACAATATAAATCGAAGACAAGAATACTTACAACAAAACAAGAAAAACGCAACAGCGAGTTAATTTGAACCAAGGTGTCAAGAATAGCAAAGCTAAAAATATAAAAAAAATTAAAATCAACTAAATACATTGATGGCGAGTACAGAACATTTCGTTACATCGCCATTGAAACACTGATCATGATTACATCGGAAAGTACACGGCATACATATAGCATACAAATACCGCATATCAGACAAAGACATGCTGGTACAGGTTAGCAATGTTTTTCACCTTGTAAATAGCCCAGCAGCGCTGAGTGAAATATTGAAGGATCGGATATCTCGGCGATGTTGGACGGCAGGGAGTTTCATTCGTTTATGCACAATACTAATGGCGGATTTTGGTACTTCTTCGTCCAGGCGAAAATGAGTGATACTTTGTGCGCCTGATCGAGACGGGTTCAAGTATGAGGGGCTGAAAAAATGTGCGATTGGGCGAACGTTGTGTTGCTGTGGTAAAGTGAGTAAAAAAACGATAGGCGAGTATGTCGCCTGTGCATGACAAGCGTAGCTAGATTAAGTTCAGCTTTTAGTGATGAAACGCTTATGAAACGTGAATAGGATGGCGTGACAAACCGCGCGGCTTTGTTCTGTACCATTTCGAGTATGTTAGTGAGACCTATCAGGTGAGGATGCCATACGACAGAAGCATATTCTAGAGATAATGGGAAAAAGATGACAGAAATCGGTATACGATAGCGAAAGCTCCGCAGCTGTTTGATAGCGTAGCGCTTCAGTTGCACTCGTTTACATTCTGTAGTCTATAGGCTTTTTATTTCCAGAAGTTAAAAAAACCCCGAAAAGTGCGCACTTTAGGGGAAGAAACAGCAAGATAGAATCTGCCTACTTCTTTATTTTTTGATAGCATGCGCTGTTTTTCATCCAATAGTGCATGCGCCCACAAGCCGAACAGCAGACACTCTTCAACTCAATTGGAATACCCACAACCGCGTGTTTCCACTTTTCTGCTGGTGGCCCCTTAGGCCGGTATGCCAGGAAGCACCCCAGTTAGTATTCCAAAGCCGTGTAATGCTTTGGTTTATACTATATATTCCATAGACGAAAAATTAATTAACTGTTCAGAAATACCTAAGAAACGTAGTATGGATCTCGAGTGCGTTCGATATTTTATAGAGTAAAATAGCATAACAATGCAACTCCGGAAATTTATTTCGTTCCTGGGATCAACTGTCTTAGCTCCAAAAAACTCCTTGATGTTTAAAATCTTGTGCATCAAATGAGAGTGCTGCTTAGAAAGTGTGATAAGCAGAAGAGATTGCAATCGAAATCGAACTGGTCACGTTTTGCGATCATTGCTTTTTTGTGCAGCTTCGGGTATTCAATAGTTTAATGTGAGAACTGGCAGAAATCGAGCAGAACTAACTTTTCGAAATACTGCGCCATATTACTTTTGTTATCTGTAACTGCGCAGTCACTTTTCACTAGACCATGACCGACTTCTGGCTTAGGTCTATGCTGCTTAGAATCATTTCCGACTCAGAACACATGAATCGTTTTTGTTCACGTAGGTATTATATCTAACTGCACAAAGAAAACATTTGTCAGTTTACTGCTGCAAAAAAGGTAAGACATTTGCGGGAATCTAAATCAATATTGCTCCCGATTAACATACTCCTTAAAACGGGAATCTAAATCAATATGGCTCCTAATAAACATACTGCTTAAAAAAGCAACAATTGTTTGAAATGAGCAATATTAGCAAATAAAGCAACAATAATAAATTAAGTTTGTCGCGGATAATATATAAATTCCATGTATTGGGTACCCATATTACACTATTTAGAATGTCTTATCTGGTTGCATTCCTTTTACGTAATTTTAATGCGCTGATATTAATTTTATTGAGTGAGAAATTTGCCACATTTGTTTTGACATCAAGTGAAATTTTTACTTTGAGGTGTCCCAAGCAGTTGTAAACGTTGTAACCATAGCTCGCTGATTCCATTGCTCTGTTCTCGTTGATAAGTGCGTACGATGTATGCTATAATTTTCATCACTAAGCACACGTGTCTGGGGTGTTTCTGATATACGACCACATACCAGGTGCTTACTTTCACTTCTTTCATTTATTTTTTAAGAGTGTGCGTTCTTTTGCTACCTTACTGGAGCCGGGGAGTTGAGGTTTCTTCTATTCCTAAATTTAAGATAAATATCAGATAGAAAGGTTCATTGAGCTCCAAGATGACTAGGCGCCCTCTGCGTGGCAGGTGGAGCAAATGCTCCTGCTAGCGTTTCTTGTGTAGAACTTTTCTAAGGCCAGCGTAAAGAAACACTTTCATGAAAGTTTTGCCATGACATCAATTGAACAACCATTATTAGCCTTTATTAGAACATAAATGGATCGCTCCTTCTATTGTCGTTCAAATTACCTTGATTACTAATTTATCCACACTAAAGAAGTGGAAGGGCAGCTTAGGCTAAACAAGCACAGTAATTATTTAAAGCCAGTAATGAGGCTTACAGAATAAAACTGTCGTAAAGTCTGAGTCCTCCTGACCTGCTTCAGATCAAGCGCGTATTGTGCCTGAGACTTCGCTACCTTCAGGCTCAGCCTGAAAAACCTAATTCGCATTAGTTTATGCACAAATATCATAGTTCACGAAAATTTCATGTCCGTGTTCCATCCATTGGATGACATTCCCATCTTAATAAGTATTCCACTAATGTATTATGAAAAGTTTGACACTGTTGTATCGCGCTTAAGAAAGACAACCTGTAGCAACAACCCCCTCCAAACAAAATGCTAGGCGATTGGTTAAGATGAATAGGTGATACCCTGTTCATTATAATTAAACCTGTCACAATTTTGGGCCAAACCCAAACTATTCGCTACCTAAAAAATTAGACATTCACACTTTCAGTCGAGTGCTATGCATTGAAAGCGATATCGAGCTGTACGGCTACTCTCGAATTACCTCTATTGCGTTCTAACAATACGTGGAGTGAACATGGCGCCACACAGCATGTTTGACAACTGCTGTTCCGCACTAGGAACGGAGCCCGGATGGGTACAAGGCTCATCACAACGCTTGCGCGTTGATAAATGCTCGGACCAACATTGTTCTGTTCTCAAGCGACTGTTACATGCAGGAGGAAAATTGCCTGCAATCGCTGGTGTTTTGTACAGGACAATCCATTTCACTGTCTGATACCTTTAGGACCGTCAAGCATCGAGCCAAGAATGGATGAGCTCACACTGGACCATCTCCTACGATGGATAGAATTGTGAGACAGCGGATAAAGCAGAAAATGAAGACAAGCTTGAGGAAATTGTCAATGATGTTCAGCATGAGTCAGAGTTCCATTAGAAACATCGGAAAACACTTTCTGGCCTTACGTTCAATCATACTCCAGAAGACGCACGCTTTCGATTACCTTATGCCGTCAAATCACCTTCAGAAGTGCTTTATTTTTCTCTAACCTTTCTCTCTGGAACACCAGCATGCCGTGTTGTTCTCTGACGAGAAAAAATTGTGGGGCCGAGAAATTAATATGGGGACGGATTACGAGTGAAGCTGTTTAGGCTGCATACATAGTCCAGAAGACGCACGCTTTCGATTATCTTATGCCGTCAAATCACCTTCAGAATTGCTTTATTTTTCTCTAACCTTTCTCTCTGGAACACCAGCATGCCGTGTTGTTCTCTAACGAGAAAAAATTGTGGCGCCGAGAAATTAATATGGGGACAGATTACGAGTGAAGCTGTTTAGGCTGCATGCATTATCGAATCATACACTTTTTTCATACGTCAACACACTACGCCGACACCGAGCTTTGCTGCCCGCTTTGCCAAGTGAAACGCCATAATATCGCGGCTCGCTGTTCGCTTGCAAATGCGAATTAAAAAGACGTGCCCGCGGAAGCTATCGACAAAGAGGCGAAATGCGAAGAATAAAAAATTCTGCAGAGGCACTTAGGACAGCTTACGTGAAGGAATGCAAAAGAATCATAATTCCTTTGGTAAAACCTTTAGTCGTAGAGATGGCTGCGACCTGACGTGTGCATTCACGCACGCACTAGGCAGACCTTTAGTCAGCCAGAACCGTGGAGCAACCAAAATTGCGTCGGGGAAGCATGCTCGTCTCGCAATCCAAAAGCCCGGGTTCGATTCCCACCCAGACCTAAATGCACCAAATTTTCTTTTCAATACGATTAGTTCGCTTTTTGTACAGGAATCTCGCTGCGAAATTTGAGGTGAATCCGAACATATTTTACTTGTTTTTTGACTCTGTGCCACCGGCCATTCCTGTCCACGCGCCGTGATACGCGCGTAAGCCGGCTAGGGTACTGGGGACGCATGCGGCGGATGCATACGGGAGCTACACGTAAAGAATTTCGCTGTAAAAAGTTCACCAGTGAACAACTTTCAGCTGCAAAAATAAAAGAATACTGGTTTTATTGGTCAAAGAAGCGAATGATTATGGTTCCCATGTTAGTCGTAAGAAATACTTGGCCTCGGTCGTAGTATAAGCCGGAGGTGTCCTTGATTGACAAGCCACCGTTGGTTTAGATCTACCAGGGAGTCGAAGTGAACAATCAAACTACCGTAAAGACACTCTGAATAAGGTTGCTGGAGCCACTCTTACCTCAAAGGTTGACTGTGGACGTTCCAGCAAGATTCTGTGCGTGCTCACAGGGTTTAGCAGTGCGTCAGCACTAAGTTTGCGAACTTCAGTCTGCGAAAGCAGCCTTTCTGTTCGTGTTACATATATTCAGAAACATTTCTTTGTTTTTTTGTGCTTGAGTGCACGGACTGCGCTTCTTACCCCCTAAATTCTAATCACTTGCAACGTGCTCGTCGGAAGGCATGGGACAAAATCAATGACCGATATCTGCGTTTCATAGTTGATGCATTAGCGAAGCGTCTGAAGGCTTGCACCAAGGAAAAGAGAAGACTCTTCGAATTAAGACCACTTTTTTTTCAATTTTTAACGTTTAAAAAATTTTCGGCTAAGTTATCCATCCATATCTCAATTTTGTATCTTTTGACGTTAAAAAGAACTGCCGTAAGAACATTTCATTCGCCAGCTATATAGGCGATGCTCACGAATAACAGCCGACCTGTGCGACCTTGCAGAATTACAGTCCAAACTTCAGGCACGCTGTTTGTTTCGAGTGGTTGCAATAAGGTTTTCTGTTGCCTGTAACTAAACCACACACATTAAAATGTGGCCCGCATATGACTCTCAAGTTTGCAACGTTGCCCACATACCAGGACACTGGCTCTGTTTTGAATGAAGTTTCCTTATGTACATTAATATCTATCACATTTAAACTAGTCCACTTCCGCCCCACTTCAGCGCTTCTAGGCCTTTCAAGTTTAATGGCCTTAAACAACACAGTTTCCACCCTAATCGTCAGATTTGGCTGTTGCTTATTAAGGCGAAATCCTTATATTTCACTATCGTTCCAGAAGTAAAAACAGAGCTCAGATGTCGTCGTTTTGGCACGATTTCCGTAATCAAGCTCGAATCGGCACAAGTGTGCTAAAATCTTTCCGGAAAGATGACCAGACGCAAGGAGATTAGCGCAATGAGACTAGTTCGCAGGTGAGACTGTTTGAATGTCCACATATAAATTACGTTCTTCAAAACAGAGCCAGTCTCAAAACCTTTTGATCCTACCTCGTGTAACGCATTCGAGCCGTTGTCTAAGAAATCTTTAGCAAAGGCCGAACACCTTCCACACTATTTTGACTATGCCTGCTCATTTGCCATAATGTTCCCCCTGTTTTAACCAAATACGATCTCGATGGCTTCTGATTCACAAGGACAGAGGGCTTAGTTACGTGTCGTATTGAAACCACACATTTTGAAATTTGCCTAGACATCAGCCTTAACGTGCCCCCTATTTAAACTAAATATGCACAAATGACTCATTTACTTCACCAAGAACAATGCGGGGGTTTTGTAAAAGCCTGTAAACATTAAAAAAAATCTGGGGTACAGTAACTATTCGAAATGGTCGTGATTAACTGAGAAACGTTAAAGCTTTGCCACACTTTACACAGAAACTTTCCCCAGTGTGACGTATACAGTTCTTTCAGGACATTGGAAAATATACCGGACAACGATCACATAACGCATAAGAGAACAATATTAGGCTTCGTTCAAATGTTTATGAAAATTTCATCTATCTGGCATTACAATTCTATCTGCGCAGTGGCTAAATTCTGCGCCATTGGGTAAAACACATCTATACCGCTTCTAGGCATTTGAATACGTTATTTGCTGCAAGAAATGTAGTTAGTCCACAAAAGTACTTCCCCTATGCATTACTCATAAGATTCTACTTATACTCATATATTATAAAGGACAGCGCAAAAACTTACTGCATTCCTCCCATAACGCGCGACAATACGAAAAAAAAACGAGTAATTATTTGCACAGCTTATAATTAGGGCTGGAATGGTAAAGTTTGGCGACGCGTTATATATCCCGTGCGCGGCATGTTTACCAAATTCAAACTCGGTGTGACGTGGAGATCTCTCGAGACACTGGTCCACCTACCTGATAACGGCCGCATAACGTTCTCATGCACTTGCTTAAGGTTTTTGTGTGAAAACTATAATTTACTAAATCCCTTAAAACTTAACCACACATCACGCATAACATGCAGCCTATTTTATAAAAATATCAGCTTCGCGACAATTTCAGTTGTTTCAGAACATTGGCCCAACTTCCTGCGCGGTTCGTAAAATACGTTTGTAAAACTCTTTTACGCTTCCATTAGTGTTTTTCTGTGAGAACTATACACACTTGCAACTTTCAGTAGACGTAACCCATACCATGGCCCACTTTCGCAGCAAATAGATTACTGCTACCACGTTTGGTTCTTTCAAATGATGGGGGAAAGCTTGCAGTGTAACATCTTATAACACCTACAAGGGGGTAAAACAAGGGGGTAAAATATGAGTCTTTAGTTATTTTAATTTATGCAGAAAACATAACCCACACATCTCAGAATGTTTCTGCTTGCTACCCTTAGCATTCTTCACTTTCTTCTCTAAATATATATTGAGTAAAACTGTTAGTTCTCCTAGGACATCGTGAAAACTCGCATAGAACGTTTTCGGGCGCTTTTAGCCACACTCCATCTTTTCCTGTACAATAACTGTAATACAAGGCTTGACACACATACGCAGACTGAATTCCCACAAAGAAAATCACGGGAGACTATCAGTTTTGCAAAGTGGTCAGCACAGTAAACACAGCATTTCATGGCCTCAGTTGTCCTTTTTAATGATAATACAAGTACATTTTCTTTCTTCTTTCTTTGCAGGGGTCACCTTGCCTCTTCCTGGCCCTAGTCGTTGTCGTGTTCCCTGACGACATTTTCAGCGCTGGCATTTACTCCTATGTACCCACGGCCGTTAGCGTAGCTTCTGAGGAAGGCGAGGTCTCGCAATTTATTCCGGCAGTGCCGTTATCAAACATCAGGTTTCCTTGGTACCAGGTACCATACACAGCGGTTAAGCTAAACAATCTTGAGCCTACTGCAGACACGTTAAGCAATGGTGAAACAAGAACAATCGGGATAACAAAAATTGAACGAGGGCCTTCTGTAGTGAGCACGACAACTGCTCTCGTTTTTGGAGGCCCGGTGGCTACCAATCTCTCAGCAGATTCCCTTCCACCAGTGGCTTCGAGTCCGCATGTTACAAAAAGCACGCCTCGGCTTTCCTCAGGAAAAGGAAGCAATAAAGCGACCCTGACTACTACTAAGGTTCCGCATGTTACGTATACATCGACCAACACGGTATTTCAGATTCCAGACCAGCCACGGTATGGGTGGAAACTTCCGCCTTATATTCGTCCTCCTGCCTTTAGGAATGCCGTAGGAAACCTTGCCCCCATGAATTTGAGTCGAAATGCTACGAAAAGCACTGCTCAACTTTCATTAGGCGAGGGAAGCCAGAAAGCCACTCTAATTACAACCAACATTCCGTACATCATATCTACACCGGCAAACACGGTAATTCGTATTCCAGACCCGTCACGGTATGCACTGAAACCACCACCGCATGTTCCTCGTCCTACCTTTAGAAATACCGTGGATAGTACCCCAAAAAGTGAGAACACGTACTACACAGAAAACCTGATATTCGCAACTGGTCCCAGTGAATTTCATATTGAATCACCTTCGCCTATCGTGCCTAAACCCACAGTTTCTGCGTCTTCGACCATACATTCCTCCAAAAGTATTAAATATCCTGCGAAAAAGTTCCACAACACACATTCGGTTATCGTTTCGCCTGGCCCCGCTATAGTTCAAACCGCTCCACCTCCATCATTTTCATTTAGCCAACCTCTCTCGACACACAGAACTATGACACTGACAAAGAAGTCGACAAGTATATCAGAGAGCTCAGTTCAACCACCCGCCGCAGTTATGTTAAATGCCCCGACGATAGTAAATGTGGTCGTTCCGACACCAACAATGATCCCAAAAGCTCGCCCGAAACCTTATACATCCCCTCCCAAACAGGCTCGCCAAGATTCCATTCCTTCGCCGCTTGTGATCGTCCCGCCAGCGCCCACCGTACTCGTAAAGTCTCCCGCCGCACACCCATCCACGACACTGTTAGCGACGCGACCGACTACTGTGAGTCCAGCGAAACAAGTGGCGAAGGAGAAAATCTCTAAGAAACCTCCCTTACCGGCAGGCAGAATCACCAGGCCTCCAATTGTCCTTCAAGCACCACCACCCCCAACAAAACGCAATGGAAGTACAACCATAAAAAATTTTACCCAAACTACGGTTACAAATTCGACATTAATTGTCTCTCAGAATGAAACTTCTCGTCGGCATGATCACCACTCCGTCGCGCCTAAGCTTGTTCTCACTACTCGCACTCCAACTTCGCACAAGAAACCGACCCCAGCGTCTGTGGCGGCTAACTCGAAGCTCCATTACAGACGAATTGTGAAGAAGGTTATTCAGAGCGCTGTTGGAGTAGTTAAACGTCCACCTGGCGTGAATGTTTCACTGTCTCCCGGGGAACAGGCTAATCTGGTGAAATCATCTATAACGACCCATCCCTCTCCCGTAATCTTAAAGTTTCCGGGCAACAAGACAACTTCGCCCAGCGTCGTGGTTGCTCGACATCCCACAATTGTCGGAGCCGTTCCTACTGCGCCGACGAAAAGTACGACGGCTCCACAGATCGTTAAAACAAAGTCGACAGCCAAACCTACTACTTCTCCTCCTACTTCAGGAAGCAAATCGGCCACAGCCGCTCTCGAAGTCAACAAACGACATGTCGTCGTGGCCAACACAAGTACTAGCACTGTGACCGAGTTGAAGAAACCGGTGAGTACATGCTAGCGTTTTGTGACCGGACTTAATCTGGCAAATCAGTTCTGCGGAAATCCGCAAATAAAATGAAGGTTGATGAAAGCAAACATTTACATCCACCCGTACCTTGCACGAAGCTACGAAGGAAAACCCCACGGTTTTCTCATAATAAAAACTTCGTAGTTGAAGAATTATTCGACCTGGTCCGGGATTCCACCCGGCGACCTTTCCGGGGTGGTCGCTTAACCAACTGAGCTAACCAGGATTTCCTTTGTAGCTTCGAGATACATACCAGTGAAGGTCAATTTTTCCTTCCACAACTTAAGCTGCGCTGTTAACAAGCGCAAAATGCACGCGTCTGCGAGAAAGTCCGCGATAGCCAGATATCTAGATATCCGGAAGATGGAACCCCGCACTGTTATTCTTTCTTGTTATTCTTATCGACTGATATGTATATACAACGGGGAAGGCAGAATGGAATAAAGGGACACTAAAGCGAAATATTATGCCAAGTTAGATCGGCAAAATATTCGACTGGAAATCTCTCAATCGGTTTCAGCGTGCCAATATATGAACTTGTTAGGTAAAACACGTTCACAAAATTTCCGCAGTTGGACCTCACTTTGAACGACCCGCGACGAAACGTGCGAGCTCACATAATCCCACGGGAGCTCCCTTTCCACCACTGTATGTTTATCGGGCACTGTTGGCGTCAGATGAGAGGTACCAAAATCGTAGATAGGAGGGTCTACTCCGAGATTTAATTTTCGTCATTTTCTCGCTTGCAAAACCTCCGTTCTCAACAAATTACGATTTCGCTAATAATTAAGCCTTACCTTTAGATCTAGCCCTACTAAATACTTCCCTTTATAGTGTCTCTTTAAATAAGTTACGCTAAAGAAGGCGTGCCTGCTGCATTGTTCTTCTATTAAAGTGTTTGGAAGGGTGATTTTTAGCTGGGAAAAAGCAATGGAATATGCGCATCACCCAGAGCTCTTTAGGGACTCTAATTAAAGTATACAAGGCGCCGTCAACTCATGGCTTTGACCATTTATCCTGCGCAGTCTAACCTTCCTCTGACACTGAAAGATTCAGTATACAAGTATTGATATGAGTACACATGAAATGATTTTCCTTTGTTTTACCTTAAGTTACGGCGCTACATCTTTCGAAGAGTAATTCAGGACGGACAAACAGTTGCATTAGAGTTTGAAGATATTGCAGCATTCGCTAAGAATACAATGAATTAATGATGTTCACGCAATTACCTGCAGCGCATAGAGCTACCACTGTGCTTTCAGCTAACGCGGCCGCAGCCTTCGCAATTATTGAACTATTGGTTTTTACTACTCGCAGGGTATCTACAAGTTAGCAGCAGCGTTGACATCATCAGCCGTAGCAAATGCGATGAAAGCGGCCGGACCCATTACCGGAGAAGCGCGGGGCCCACTGGTTGGGGGAAGCGGTACGGAGATCATTGCGCAGCCGATCGTGGTGTTAGAGAATTCTACAATGCAGCGTCCGCCACCTGTCATACTTTTTTAATGCCCCTCAAAACTTTCTCTTCGCGCCAGGTACCACGATCGCACGCAACGTTACCCGCCAGCTGAGCACCTTTGTAGGACGATAAAAATTGTGAGTACATTTCTTCGCAGATTAATTTAACATGCGCTTGTTGATCACTGTCGCGAACGTTCGTTCCGTAGAAAACACTTACCTCAATTATGTATCTTAATTTCCCAAAGGTAATAGCTGGCCGCTGATTTCTAAACATTATATTATAACCTTCCATCAAGATGGTTTTTGTATGGGTTTCTCTTAATTCGTCTTTCTGCCTTCCAAGTGGCTTTCTGATCTCTAAATTGATTTTAAAAACAAAACTCATAGTGGTGCAAATACATGACTTTAGCGATGTTATTATTATTATTATTATTTTTATTGCTGCCGTATCTGTGTGAAAGAAAAATTAGATGCGAAGGGTGGGGAAGTTATACCGAAGATAGACACCCTGTCTTCCATGTTACCCTGGAGGGTAACATGGTAAGGGGAGACAGAATGAAAAGAAGAAAAGGGAGATGCACAAAGACAGAAACAATATACGCATGCACGCATAAAAAAAAGAAGCCGCGGAGTTTCTGGGTCCTTGACCAACTTGCTTGATGGTGAAATTTCAACATAGCCTGCATCGGCCTTCTGATGTGATGACCGCATAAGCCGGCATTCCAAGATCGTCTGCTGTTTTGATTCCTTGGAACTGTGAAACGATAAAGTGCAACAAATGATGTCATCAGAACGTCTGAAGCCAAAATCACGAAGATCAGACAAACCCTGGTATTAATCCTTATTCCGAACGAACGTAGCATCGCATTTCCAGCTAGTAAAATGTGTACAAAACTACGGTTGCAACGCTGATGCAAGTGCACTTTGTCATACTCCTGCCTAGCCAACCGACGGTCCTATTCTACTGCACCTACCCTAAGCGAGATTTATGTGATCCCTAAGCATTAGCGTAAAAGCGAAAAAAATAAAATGCCTACGCAATAAAGGTTCCCTCCCTCAGGGCTCCCTAAACAGGCATATTTTTCCTTAAACAAGCGTACCTACACAGGCCTGCTGATACTTTCAAGAAGCGTGCTCCTTCAGGTTGAAATAGTGCATATCGCTGCTCTAGGTTTTCACAAGCTTCTGCTGAATTTGTCTATTGTATTCAAACAGTATAGGCGGTTCTTTATCATGATAACATTGGAGAGTTTACACGTGTAGAGGAGCCGGGTGTTCATTTATCATAACTACTTGCCACAGGAACTCTCCCAAGGGAACGAAACAAGTGATAGAGTTAAGTATTTTTTTTCTTTCTCTTTACAGCAGCAGAACTGCCTACGAAGATGCACGTTCTTCAGCGCCACCAACAAAATAAAGATACAACAAAAGAAAGAGAAGCTTTGTAATTCAATGATTATCGTATATAAAGCTTTTTTTTTTGCAACGAGCCCCTTGTGTTTACATTTACGCTTTCCTGATACTGTGAAAAACATTCTGTGTGATTTGCATATCTTTGTATTACGCCTTGCAAAATTTATCAGAGCACAGTAAGCTGATGTGAACAAAATTGACCAGCCAACCTGTTCGAGATAACTAAAAAAATTGTTTGCCGGTTTAGCGGTAAATGCGAGATAAATGCTTGAGCGTTACGTGGCACCACTTTGATGTACCGGATACACGATTTACACTGCAATCACCCCATTGCAAGTGTTGTTCAGGAGCTTGCGTATATCTGTACACCCATCTTTTAAGGTCACCCATCCTCTCTCTACCTCTGCCGCGTGCCCGGCTTCCAACCCGTCACACACATACACTTCGGCTGTTTGACACTACTAATGATGACGCGTTCAAAAATACTGCAGAATTCAATTGCAGCGTTGGTGCAGCTGATCACGTTTGCTGGCTCACTGGCCATTGCTATTCAAAATTTCATATTTCTGTCAGCGGAGACTGACACCCTCTGTCTTCGTGCGACCTTGCACCGTTAAAGTTAATGATTTTGAGACGGGCGGGTTCTTTACACGTATGTGAACAATGAATCCAAGGCCTACCTATCTTATCGAGGCCAGAGCATGAGACCCGTGATTCCACGTATTGTCTCACCTGAAAATATGATTGCAAAGTTTACTTTTAGTTTTATCTTCGCAAGGTTCACTTATTTTGGTGTTTTCCATTCGCCACTGCGCTCGTTCAGTTCCCTTCCTTAAGCAGAGTAGCGCGTAAGCGGCTATATGCACCTTCGAGAAAAACAAAAATGCCGCTCTACGAATCAAGAACTTCCTTCGCTCTTTCTCACTTTGAAAGACTTACAAAAGACTCTGATCAAGGCTGTCAAAGCGTCCACGCTAACGGGTGCACGATATTTCCATACAGCACTACGGCATCGTTCATCAAAACGAGAGAGGTCAGAAGCCTTTTCTTTAAAAGTAGATCCTCTATTATTCGCGTTATTGTTTTAACGAGAGATGCCGCACCTGCTGTCACAGAAAAGCCGGCAGCTGACTTGCGGTAACGCTCGGTGCTTGTTCTCGCGTATAGCAATACTTTCTTGATGAGTCGTTTCTTCGAATTTCAATTGCTTCTTTTACACTACGATGACATTCGTCTAAATGTTCTGCGATCGAAAGAAAGACGCGAAAAAACAAAACAAAACAAAAAAAAGAACAAACGCGTGCCTGAAAACCGGTAAATTCAGAAAGACAGCTTCTGCTTTCATTGCTTGAAGTTGACCTCGGCTTCCAGCTGGCCACGTTTGCTTGCTTTCTAACAATGACAGCATGCAAGACAATAATAGAAACGCCGGCGTGAGGACAACATTCACAAGGGCAACGTAACGACGCCAAGGCGGCGCACACATTGGGCAACCGTGATCGAATCCTGGACGGGCATTCATCTGACGAGGCCTATGACATCTTGACCCCTTCTATCTTGGCGCCATGATCGTGTCGGTTACGTTAACAGCTATGCAAAAATTTTAACCACGAAACACGATGTAGCAGTTTCCGTGGTGGAAAAGTTGTGTTCGCACGCACGCAAACGCTGGCATTGCGCCAAATGTAGCGCCAACCGGTGCGTCGTAACGGTACTTGATTTGTTCCAATGCCATGGAATGAATTATTAACTAGAAAAGCAGAGTAAGAGATCTGCTCTTCAGGTCGTCTCCTGTTGCAAAGCAAGATCGTCTCCTGTTGTTGTTGGGCAAGATATAGTCCGGCGTAACGCGCGCGCTTGGCCACGCATGGCACGGTTAAACAACGCCGGTGACAAGTGCACAATCTACAGTCCAGCGTCACGGCGTAGCCAGCGTGCCCAGCTGCGTCGGGCGCGCTCAGCGCCGCCGGCGCGAAGATAGAACATGTTCTATTTCACGCGGCTGCCGCTAGACCAGAATTACATCAGCGCTTTAGGGGCAGCCAAGAGATTACCTCTTTCAAAGTAATCTAGTAACGGTGGGCGTGGCTGGCGTAGCGTATCCGACTTCGCCTGCCGCGGCCTGGCGCGCCGAAAACGCTGGACTATATCTTGGCCTTTAAGCCCACCTCAGCGTATAGGAAAAAGCGCGACGTCGTGAATTCATAGAGGCCGGCATGATGTGCAAGTACAGACATGCGGTAACCCAGCAATGACTATAGATGTATGCCACCCCAATAAATGACAACGTATATTAAACGTTACCGACATCAACGATTGATAAGTACGCCTTCGACACTTGCGGTACGTGTTCTTTGCGGCGCTAGTCACTAAAGGGCGGCCCTTGCTTCTCGGTATCTCGAGTGAGGGAACTCACTGCTGTTGCATGGCACGATATCACCACGTGATAAGTAAATAATATATCTGAACTATTTCATAGATCATGCCGTTTTTATTGCGTTTTTATTGCGCGCATAGAAATCTTTAACTGACGGAAAGATTTTGGAAAATCATTTTTATGGACGCTGGTTGTTTGCTACGATGGGCAAGTTCGATTTGGTGAGGCAAGATGAAAGAAGACATTCTTGGCTGTGCGGCACTCTTGGTTTTGAAAGCGGTACTCTTGAAAGAGAGAGACAGAGGTTTATTTGAGGAAAGGCAGAGAGGTCGGCCTGAGCGCTAGTTTGCTCTGGCCTGCAACTCTACACTGGGGAAGGGGGAAGGGTGGGCAGAAAAAGAGCGCTAATGGATGATGATAAGGCGGTGCGTATATACATGTCCATCACGTTGGGGTCATACTAGAGTCGTGCATCGAGTCCAGTGGCTTGAAGGAAGGCTATAGTCACTCCAATGACCACAGCTGCGGTGTTGGCGTCAGGCCAAGGACCCAATTCAATCTCGTCAGTTATTGGTCTTTTAGTAACTCGTTCAATAATAGAAATAAGGCTCTGCTGTGCTCGCGCGTATGCTGAGCATGAGCAAAGTATATGCTCAAGTGTTTCTGGCGCCTGGCAATGATCGCAGTTGGGGCTAGTGTCACTGCATTCGATGATATGCGCATAACGCCTCGTGTGTGCAACACCAAGACGAATTCGGTGTATCATACTCGTTATACTCCTATTCAGTTTATGAGGCACGCGTAACGTCATTTCTGAGTCCCATTTGTGCAGTCGCCTGTGTCGTCGATCTGGATTGGTTCAGTGCTTAAGTGTAGATTTACGCATAACGCACCGAAGCAGGGCATTCGTTTCTGTTCGTGTGAACGCAATTCTTACTTCAGGCGCATTATTTACAGCTATTTTAGCATCAGCGTCTACTTGTTCATTTCCTTTCACACCACAGTGTGCAGGTATCCACTGAAAGGTGACATGATGGCCGCTTTTTGTCGCAATGTCGAGAAGCTCTGCGATTTCGAGAACAAAAATATAATAACTGCCTTGTCTCATAGCACACTCAATGGCTTGAAGAGCGGGTTTGGCGTCGCAAAATAAAGTCCATGTGCGAGGAGGCTCTCGTGCAAGGAATCGTATTGCCCCGTGGATAGCAACAAGTTCTGCGGCAGTTGAAGTGGACTTGCGGTCTTATTTAAACCGTCTAGACTCTAGCAATGGTCATTTGCGTGATGACAAAGGCTGCGGCTGAGGCACATGGGGTAACAGAGCCATCGGTATACACGGGTGAAGTACCACCGTATACTGTAATAACGTGCGATAGGGTAAGTTGCTTACGGCCAATGGACTGAAACACAGGACTTCCTCGTAATACCAGCGATTTGAAGTTTAACAAGCGCTTTAGGGAGGACCCACGGTAGTGCTCTAGGAATGCATGGGGAAGAGAATCTTAATGGCAGAATGTTCTCATGACGAGATATGCCTCTTGAAGAACTGCACTTCAGTTGTGTGGCAGGGAGTTCTAATAGGGGATGTTGCCTATATCGGGTGAACAAGCGTAGGTGCACTCGAAGAGGTTCGCGGAGCGTATATACATTGATGGGAAAAGCTAGAGCTTCCGCGATGGTTCCATTGGTTGAGGTGCAGTGTCATAGGCCCAAGCACGTGCGCAATCCTTGAGCTTGGGTGCTCTCTAGCGTCCGCACACAGCTAGGTCTCATGTTCGAGAGCACCGGCATGCTGTATCTTATATAGCCTACGAGCAGGGCTTGGTACAGTTCAAGGGACGATTCCGTCGGGCCCCATCTTGCTCCTGCCACAACCCGAAGCACAAGGACAAAACTCTTTAGTTTTCACTTCAATGTAGTGACGTGCCTTGACCAGGATAGTTGACGGTCTATGATTACACCAAGGAACTTGTGGTGTCTTACGTAAGGTATCGCTGTTCCTTTAACGACTACCGGGTATTTAGTCATTTGTTTGCGCGTGAATGCAAGCACTGCACATTTTTCAATTGAAAGTGTGAAGCATTGGCGTCGTAAGTACTTGGCTGTAATTGTCACTGCAAGTTGGAGACGCGCATGCAGTGGCGGACGCGTAGCATCAGATGCCCATATGCATATTTCGTCGGCATATGAGCTAATCTTTACTCTGTTGGGAAGCTCAGACGCAAGTCTAATCAATGTCACATCGAAGAGAGTCGGACTGAGAACTCCTTTTTGGGGAACACCGCGGTAAACATTATATTGATCGGTGTCTCCATCGCTTGTAAACATATACACGGTACGGCCACTCGGATAACTAACGATCCAAGCATATATACTCGGCCACCAATGCCTAAATCTTCTAGCGCATCAAGGATTACGTAATGCAGAACATTGTCATAGGCGCCCTTAATGTCAAGGAAAACTGCCCCACTAATCTGCGTTGACTTCGTTCCTGTTCAACATTGGAGATCAAGTTGACCACATCGTCAATGGCAGATCGGCCTCTTCTAAACCCATACATAAGTTGGGGAAAGCAGTTAATGCTTTCTAAGAACCACTCTAATCTTGACAGTACCATCCTTTCCATAACTTTGCCGACGCAGATGGGCAAGGCGATCGGCCTGTAGGAGGAAAGTTCATTAGGGCATTTCCCCGGTTTGAGCAATGCAATAATGCAGCTGCATTTCCAATTAGCTGGAACATTTCCTGAATCCCACGAGATGTTATAGCAGGACAATAGGATATGTGGTGCTTCTGTGCAAAAATGATGGAGCGCAGCGTACGTGATTCCGTCTGGAACTGGAGTCGATGAGCGTCGGGAGACAGAAATTGCAGTGTCAAGTGCTTGCGTCGTAAACGGCAGCTCGAGACGTTCATCAGGTGACGGGGGTGCAATGGTGGTGAGAGCTTCAATTTCGGTATTAGAGGTGACCACGACAAGTTTACAGTAGTCATTGGCCACCTCCAATTCACTCAGGCCATGATGTAGCGCCACGGCATAGGGTGGGTGGCTTTGTTGTGGACCCGTCTGCAGACTTCGTACTACCCGCCAGATCTTAGATAAAGGCTGTCTTGGGTCCAGAGAGCCCCAGAACGTCCGCCACCGCTGCCTGTCAAGCTTGTCGAGATGCCTAAGAACGTGTCGTTGCGCTCGGCGACTGGCTGAAAGGTCTGACGGAGATTTCCTTCTTCTGTATGGTCGTTCTGCGCAGCGGCGGATTGCACGAAAGGCCTCGTATTGTGAATCGATCGGTAATCTCCACATCGGTAGGTTAACTTGTCTCCTTGTGTCACGCATAGAAGTAGCAATGATGTCCTCAACCTTGGATGATGTAGTCGTGTAGTGACATCTTGTTTTGATAGACGCCTTGAATAAAGTCCAGTCTGTTTGATGTGTGCATCGTGAGGCTGAGAGGCGGAACCACCTAAATTGAACGAATGTTGGGAGGTGGTCCCTTCCATGAGTTCCTACACCCGTGGACCAACATGCAGTAGACAGAAGGCTTCTGGACACAAAAGTAAGGTCGAGACAGCTGCTGTGAGAAGTTCTACGAATAAATGTAGGTGACCGTCATTGAGCACACTTAGTCTCTGATTACACATGAAGTCGGCCAAATCTCTGCCATGACATTTCACTGCAGTGCTACCCCATAAGGGATGATGTGCGTTAAAGTCTGCAATCACAATATCCGGACCTCGTGCGGCTTGCAGCACTAGACATCAGGTAGGAGCAGTCAATCTTCGCTCTTGGATGGATGTATCCTCCAATTATAGAGTACGTTCGCCTTTTGTGTTTTATAGTAAGGCATACGTAATCATCGGTATTATGCAGCGTTAGGTGATGTCTAAAGTACGTCAGATCGCGGCGTAAAGAAAGTAGTACTTTGCTTGCACGTTAGTCACTGCGAGACCATACCTGGATATACCCAGAGGTACGGAACGTGGAATCCATGTTTGGCTCGCATATAACAATAACTGAAAATTGGTACTTAAACACCCGCTGTCTGAAATCCGACAGACGACCACGTAGAACTCTGGCGTTTCATTGCATAGCAAGCTACTGATGTATGCGTTCCTCAAACATCAATGCCATATTCGCTTATTGAAGAACTACTAGAAGTGGCTCGAACACCTCAAGTAGTTGTGCAGCAGCCTTAGAAGCCGGGCAGTTTAGGTTGCCAAGGATCTTGGGCATTGCACCCATCAAATTTTTATTGCGATAGCAATCACATGCACACTCCAAGCGGAATTCTGCCGTCGGCTTCGTCGTCGCCGTTGCCGTCGTCGTGAGATTCCGTATAGAGTCCAACGGCGATGAAATCGTCGCCGCGCGCCGTATGCTATATGTGCGCGAGGAACGCGCGCTTTCACGGGGACTGAACGCACAGCGGAGAGCAAACGCGGCTTCTTCCATTCGCGCGAAAGGCCGTGGGAGGACGGCAGGGGAGGCGACGTTTAGCTGCGGCACCAAATACGTATTTATAATTGAACGTTGCGAGGCGAGAAGGTGGTAAAGACTTCCGACGCTGCTTGACGCGTGTCCCGTTCTGATCTCGTCAAAAACCTCCGAGCCGCCCCCAGAGGCCCCAACAAGAGTTACCAACGCCGCGCGCGTTTGGTGCGAACGCGGGCAAAACGCCGACGGCGTGGACAACAGTTCTACGCGTTGCTGGTGCTGCTACATGTCCAAGTTTATAAAGCTGATAAAACTGCTATCCTTAGTCCGTATAGCTCTCTACTAATTTGCTATCGTAATTGCTGCTTTTTAGTATAGCCTTGACGTCAACATCATCCGTATTCCGGTTCTCTTCATTGCATGCAGCAGCACTGTGTGACGAGGGCGTACATGTGGGTCTCGGTGGTAACGAGGGCTATTCTGCCTCTGATGTATTCGGGGCTAATGACTGGTCACCTTGCACTGTCGTGTTCTGTAAAGGCACTGAAGTAAGTGTGTCTCCGTTTCTGGCTGGCAAGATCGGGCGAGCAGGTGATGAAGACTGTACTTTGGGCGCTGGTCCTTCTACTTGATGAGCACTGCTTCCTCGTCTGCGTCGGTGTCATGAACGACGCCTACGGCGCCGGAGAACCCTTGAAGCTTTTCTGTGTGCGGAACGGTCTCTAACAATCTTCTTCATAATACTTATTTCGTTACTCATCTTGCGACATTTCTTTGATGTTACATCGTGGGCGCCCGAGCAGTTCGGACGTTTTGCAGCAACGCTGCAGTTATCTTCGCGAGATCCGCCACATAGTTTTCATGTTACCACGCCCTTGCAAACTGCACTGACATGCCCGAATTTCAAGCATTTATGACATTGTAGAGGCCTAGGTACGTAAGGACATACCGAATGCCTCACGTATCCAACCTTGACGTGCGTAGACAAGGTATCCAACTGAAACAGTACTTTTACGCAACGGGACCGTCCAAAGCGATGAAAGCCAAGCACAGGAGCCGACAATGAGAGCAATTTTTCAAGGCTGGAGTCAGTAATCCCTTCGTCCACGTCCTAGATGACGCCTGTTGTAGTTTCCTTGTCATACGCGGAGAATGCGCGGACTGAACTAATTCCCATCTGAACAACTGCTTTCAGTGTGTCCAGTATGGTCTTTGTAAGGACTTCCACTGACAGGATATTATTTAGATCATATATACGTATCTCTACAACTTGGCCAGGGGCGACAAGTTCAAAATACTCCGACAAGCTCTGCAGAGAGTTCAAAATGTCTGTCGTCGGTGTTGGTACGTACGAGATTGTGTATGACCACAAGCCACTCGCATATTACAGTGGCTGTCGACAGGTTGTGATGTCCTTCTGATCTTCCCCTTCAAACGGCTGCTTGAGACAATGGTGAAGTCGCTATTCGAGGCCATATCTTCTGTGGAAGAGCCATCGGAAGTATCAAGCTCGACTACGCTGGGGCCGAAGCGGTCACTCGCATCGGAGGCACAATGATGTGGTCGTAAATGGCCGAATTGCTGGGAGGAATTTTTATCACCCATCCTAAGGAAAGCCGCCCCCAGTGCTCTTGTCACTGACTGCAGAAATCACGAGACAATCAAAGTAAAACAATCAGAGATTTAAGCTGAGACAGTTCGCTACGATCATTTCTTCCTTCAGCGGCACTCTTGGTTTTGAATGCGACAATACAGAAAAAAAGTTATTTGAGCTCCATTCCTAAATCATGCTACAACAAACAAAAAAAAGACAGTTGCGAAGAGGTTCGGCAATAAAAACAAACGCTGAATCCCGTCCTGTCGGCAAGCTAGGGAAGGAGCAATAACTATAGAAAGGTGACGACGCAGCTTTGCCGTTTCCGCACGAACTTGCCATGACTTCATATATTCTAACTGGCTCTGCTCGAGTCTAGTTAATAGGTTACCAGTAAATAAAGACTGCGGGGAATTTACAATATTCAATGGCACAAATAAGCAAGTCAAGAAAAGGTTGCCAGGGCCACAACGCAATAATTAGGGAAAAATATTTTAAAATGAATGACATCAAACTGACGTACTAGTGCTGGGGTTTCTTCACAAAATTTTATAGAATCTAACCTTGGTTTTCACTTTCTATATAATTAATCTATCTATCACTGTGAAATTACATAAAATGGTGCTTCGAAAGTGTACGTCATTAGTAAAAACTGATTAATTATTGATGTTAGTGTCCCTGTAAGGATCCAAGATCACATAAACAGTGGAACCTCAAAATGCGGAGGCCGTCTTCTTGGAAAAGCACGGACATTTGCTCCTTGACGATGTCTCGGCCCTCGTTAGAAAGAGCAATGGCAGCTAGATGAAATTTCTGCGACGACCCAACGGACGTGGCTTTATCTTCATTTGGTAGCGTGGAGATGAAGAGGCCCAGACAGGCTCAGTTAATCAGACAGTGCGAGTGTTTACCAATAACTTTTGTGCTTACATTACCCACTGAATTGCAATATTATTACAGCCTGTGCTATATATGCTGCAGCAGCTGATGGTGATGATGAAGGCGACTACAAAAAGGCCGTGGGTGTCTTTCACGCCAACGTCATTGTTGATATTTTCACCACACATCATGATGCGTCCCTCTTAACGTTGCAAAATAAAGCCCACGAACTATTGCGCAAGGTGAGACAGGCAACATTTACAGCCAAGCTAATGTTTTAGTTAAAAAATTAAATTATAGGGTTTTACGTGCCAAAACCACGATCTGATTATGAGGCACGCCGTAGTGGGGGACTGGACGACGTGGGGTTCTTTAACGTGCACCTAAATCTAAGTACACGGCTGTTTTCGCATTTCACCCCCATCGAAATGCGGCCGCCGTGGCCGGGATTCAATACCGCGACCTCGTGCTCAGCAGCCCAACACCACCGCCACCGACCAACCACGGCGGGTAAAAGTTTTGGTTGACAATTGTGTACTTGAAAGCACGCATTTATGTATAAAGCTGGTATGTCTGCGTCTTTTATGTGACGTAGGTTTCTTGTCCAGTTGAATAAATTCCTACCTTCTTCCTGGCTGTCGGGCAAGCACGCCGTAGGAAAAAATTACTGTTGCTGTCTTCTAGAGCCTCCTGACCCCGTCTGACCCGCGAACCCAAGTAAACTACACTAAGCCTTGCAAACTACACTAAGTATAAAGCAAAGCAGCTTTAGCTTAAAATAACTTGTTATGGGCTACATAGTTGAAACTTGATAAAGACATTGCAGTGCAAATAAGACAACGCACACGTAAAATTAAAGAAAAAACAGACAGCGCCCGTGGTGTCTGCTTTTATGTTCCTTGTGTCTAGTCGTATTTGCCCTCCAATGCCTTCATCAGCTGTAGCTTGAGAAGACAGGCAAGCATGATTTCTCCTCCATTGTGAAATTCCGCAAAATGCATTTTTTAATTAGATGCAGAAACATGGAAGGAGATATCCGTTAGAGTCGGCTATACCAAAATCCAAAATTTGTTACTCGAGCAACGAAAGACGGAAATAAACAAGAAGACATATAAAATCATGATACATATGCGAACACAAGTGCCCTATTATTGTATCTACGAGCACCAGCACCGCAAGCACAGTCCAATAAATATATGGCGGTCACCCATTTGACAGGAGTGAAACTGTCCACACAAATATCTTCCTACATACATAGCTAACTTCATAGTTTCTGCCTATATGTTAGCACTGGTAGAATGCAACGATTCTACACTTTTCTTTCATCGACAGTAGTAAACTCCCAATCAGGATTTCATGATGCCTGCCGTACACAATCCAGCCCATTTTTATTCTTTTGTAAATTTCCTTGTTATCATCAAGGTCCCTAGTGTGTAATTGACGTAGATAAACGTACTCCTGTACAGACTCTAGAGGATGACTGGTGATCCTAAAATCTTGTTTCCTTGCATGACTATTCAACCTTATCTTTGTCTGGTGCATATTGATTATCAACCCCACTCTTACACTATATCGGTAAAGGTCCTCAGGCATTTGTAATTCGTCACCAGTGTTGCTGAACAGGACATTGTCATCTGCAATACGAAGGTTGCTGAGATATTCGTCGTCGAATTTTACTGCTAAGCCTCTCTAGTCGAATAGCTTTAATACTTCGAAGCGTGCAGTGAATAGCATTGGAGAGACTGTGTCTCTTTACCTGGCCTTTTTTTGAAAGGCAACGTTTGACTTTTCCTGCGGAAAATCAAGCTAGCTGTGGAGCCTTTGTAGATATTGACACGTGTACTTGTGTGTATATCTCGGCAGACCACGTTTCACCGTCCAACAAATGTTATCGCTCATCGCGGGACGCGCTTGCATCTATCGGAAGTTTGTCGAATGTTATCGATGGTTCTTTCCGCTGTCCGTTGTCACCGAACCTGTGTAACCTGATTGAATGTATGCGCGACGCGAATTCTCTAGCACTTTCTAGAAAACACGCCGGTACCAGCGATTACTCTTGAACCTTCGATGACTCATGTATAAAAGCCGACGCGTTTGACCCGCTGATCAGATTTCGATGACCACCGACTGTCTTCGCCGCTATAGTTGTTCTTCGAGTGCAACTTGCTTTTGTGGGCACAGGTTTGCCCAATAATGAATCAGTTTCGTCAGTCACAGTTTTACGACTGTTTTTTTTTTCACTGTCACTACTACGTGACCATAGTTTCGAAGATGTTCACGTACGCTTCCACTACTCCTCTATTACGCGGTGCCTCTTTGACTGCTGGTATCGCTACTGAATGAAATGCCTTTTAATAAAACATGAAAGTCATATATAGAGCTTGATTGGACTTCCCAGATTTCTCGATTACCTGAGTGATGATTTGGATGTGATATATTGAAGAATATCCTTTGCTGAAGCTAGCCTGTTAGTTCTCTTGGTTGATTGAAGTGTTGTCCTCATTCTATTGGAAGTTATCTTGGTGAATATTGTATACAATGCTGAAAGCAAGCTAATGGGTCTATAATTCTTCAGTTCTTTAATGTCTCCCTTTTTATTAATAAGTATAGCGTTGGCAGCCTTCCAGCTCCCTGGTACACTTGAAGACATGAGCCATTGCATATAAAGGGCTGCAAGCTTTTCAAGCATGATAGCTCCTCCATCATTGATTAAATCAACTACTGTTATTTCATCTTATCCTGCCACGTTCCCCCGGGTAATGCCGTGCACAGTCCTTCTGTCTTCACCTTTAGTTATAGAAGGAGCCCCTGTATCCTGTTTATCACTACTTCGAATCCACTAGCGTACGCAAAATGCCTAAATTAAAAGCTGGCCCTTAAGGATGAAGAAATGGAGCTAAAAGAGCTGAAAATA
Organism: Dermacentor silvarum; assembly: GCF_013339745.2. Lineage (NCBI taxonomy): Eukaryota > Metazoa > Arthropoda > Arachnida > Ixodida > Ixodidae > Dermacentor > Dermacentor silvarum. Next base: position 145,760,185 of record NC_051156.1, read on the forward strand.
ATGCCGGTATTTAAGCAGTAATACGGGAATTAAATGTCCCATGGGCTTCATCTAGAGCAAGGAAAGCACCTGCCAAAAGTGGAGATAATGAAAAGAAAAGAATGAACAATTATGATAACACTTAAATCAGCGGTTGTCAAGAAAGACGTTCTCTTTTTTTTTTTCTTTTTTGGCGCTGCTACCGGAATTCTCCGCGAATGGTTTTCATATCTCAACTTTTTCCGATACTGTTTACAGCAACGTTTCTTAAAAATACGATTTCAACATTCGTTCGATTAACAGCCAAACTGTTACAGACGCAAATGGTACCCGCACTTATTCAGTAAAAACTAGGTAATAAATGTTGTAGTCCGCAACAATGCAGCGTCACAATAATTTCTGAAACATAAGTGAACATGTCATTCTAGATTAAAGAGCATTTTATGAGAGCCACTATTGCCGCGTTTTTTTTTTCTTTGATTTCCTCCGCTATGATTTAAATTTTGTTTGTTATAGCTTGCTCGTACTCAAGAAAGTAGTTTGATAAACACCATTTTTTCGGTATTCTATGAACCCATGTTCAGAATATTTTGCTGTACAACATGGGAAATCGGAATGAAATGGTGCTCATACCGTCTGAATTTCCATGCACCGTAAAAAAATGACAGCATTATCCGCGTGAACACACATACCTGCGGTGCGTTCTAGTGCAGTCTTTTCAATGTGCACATCAGCTTCTCGATTAGTTTTTTTTAAGTGTCTTTCAAGTCATGTGCTAAATTTTCAACCTTGCATTCCTTGGCTTACTAAGGTAATAATGAGATGTAAACACCTTGTGGAACATCACAGAAAGTTAGCTTAACAAAAATTTCAGTTCTCTCTCCTTTTGTTTGTATTTGAGCCTCAGCGATCACGCAAAGATGTTTTCAAGTGACAGTCATTATTTTGTTCATTTTGCCAAAGCGAAAAAGGTGCATTAGTAGTGAATTTGTAAGGCGAATACTAGCAATGCTTCCTCGCCTGATATCCCACTACGTACACTCTAGGTCGATACCAGGGGCCGATGCGCAGAATCATTGCCGATGTATTAAAAAAGTGTAGTGTTACTCCTGCCACCGATAAAAATAAATAAATTAGCTCATGACAGAAACTGACCTTAAACGTTTACTTATTGACCACTGAAAGACTTGCTCCTGCACTATCAGGAGCAGTTGAGTGGATGCCTGTGTAAGGTCTTCATTATTTGAATAAAATAAGGAGGGAGCACTGAAGTTCACCTTGGCGACTGAAATAAAGAAACTCGTAGTGTCTGTGCATCGCTCTCAGCTATTCTTCGTTTAAGTAATGTCTTCAGTCAGCCATGACGACCGCTGTAACAGCACTGCAAGCGAATTACCGAAAAAGTCACAGCAAGAAAACAACGATAGAAAAGACAAATTTGCGTGGCCGCCTTGACCTGGCTAGAACACAATTTGCGAATGCGCAAAAAAACAAAAAAAAAAAACTTAGTAGCCTTGTTATTTTCATTGCCTGGTTACTTGATTTCTTGGCGTCTCAAACTCTCCCTCCAACGCATCGATAGCACAGATATCTAGATCTACCCCCGTCACGAAAGTAAACAAGAATATATTGATTTGTAGTTTGATTGTAAAGTGGTTACCGGTATGGCTTCGAACGCCAAACAGGGCGGTCAGTAGCTCATCTGAATTACCGGCCGCTCTGCATCGCGATAGCAACTTACACTGCATGGGTAATTGACCACAGGCCGCGCCTTGGCTCTGGTTCCCTCCTCGTTGGCACGACAGATACGCAAACACCGCCGCATAAAAACACACGCATAAAAAAATGGCCGCTGATGACTGTCCTTCGCGCCGTATAGAAGAGGAGGTGGGGATCGCCAAGAAAGCGCTTGCAGTTAGCAATCTAATTGGTTGCGAAAAAGGCATGCTTCAGTTTTTTGGCGACGAGCAAAGATGAATATTAAGGGTGGGCGTTCACTTTCTCCTCACCTTCCGCTGGGGAGTAATTTGCTGCCGTTTCTTGCCGGGCCAAGTGTCAGCTATAAAAGCGGAGCCTCAGGACAAGACGGAACAGACGCTTCTGTTCCTCCATCGGATTAAGACCGACAACATGGTGAGTACAGAGACACAGGTCTTTAGATGACCGGAGATCAGTAAATTGAGTGCTTTCCGCGGATAGCCCCTGAACATACTTGGTAGCTTTTCAAACCAGTCTGCCTCACAACTTGTAGGATGAAAGTTTCCCCAGAAAAGAATTCATTTGAAAGCAGCTTCTTTCTCTGCAGCTCCCGGAAACAATAAACTATCTCCCATGAAAGTCACATCTAATCAGTAAACAAAAATTGTATTTAGGCAAAACTTTCAGGGTGGTAATTTTAAGTGCAGCGCATTTAAGGCAATAAAAGAAACAATCTGAATAGTTCAGAAACGATTTCTCATTTCAGCATCGCCACTTTCTGAAAAAAAAACATAAAAACAACTATGCACAAATGTGACCCTTGAAGTATACCCCATACGAATATTATGCCAATATGGAGGCGGTTTCTGAAAACTGGACAACTAATAAATTGCGAAACTTTCAGAACTTAGAAGTTGAGATGTAAGAATTACGAAAGTTTTAGCCCAAAGGCGGGACGATAGTGTCCTAGTATAGGTCGCTGAATAAGCCAGAAATCCTGTGCAGCTTTAGACAAAGGAAAGATTAACGTGTAGTTTTATTTTCTGCGTAGCTACGCTTTAACGCTACAATAAAAATTACTAGTTTTCTTTTCCTTCTCGTTTACATGTTTTCTTGGTACTTGCAGGACATGTTATCGTTCATAAATGTATAATTTACTACCTTGCTACCGCTGCTTCCAATATAGCATAAATAGGAGCCCACGCAAAGATTATCTCAGATTTGGGACAATGCAAAGATAAATGGAAAGATCATCGTGACTTCACGCGTAGCAAATGCTGCTATGAAAGCATTCGACGTTTAGTTCAAGCACTAACGCCTGACATTGTAGCACTATGCAGAACAATGCTGATGCAATGTTCTTGCAACTCTGTAACCCGAAGAAAAGTATTTTACCAAATAACGTCAACGGAAATCCAGTGCGCTTGCATGGTTAAGAGGGTGCGGTAGAAAAATGCGTCTATAAAACGCACCCAATATTTCAACCTTATCTTCATCATTTTATAAATATGAATATATGATTTACGAAGTAATTCAATCTACCTTTTTTTAGAATCGACGGTTGGCAATCAACAGTTTGCAATGGCATCGTCTCTATAATAGCCGTTTTCGTTTCAGCTCCGTGTCAACATCCTCCTTGCCCTGGCCACCAGCGCCTTCGCTGGACACGTTTCTAGTGGATATGGCCTCGGCTATGGTCTCGGTTATACCGGCCTCGGCCTCTCCCACTACGGTCTTCACCATGGCGTTGGCTACTCTGGACTGACTGGATACGGCCTTCGCTACGCTTATGCTCCAGCTGCTAGCTACGCCGTCCACACTGCGCCAGCTGTCGCCGCTTACGCTGTACCAGCCGTCGCCAGGGTAGCCACCACTTACGCTGCCCCAGCTGTGACCAGATACGTGCACTCCGCTCCAGTTGTTGCTGCTGCCCCAGCCGTCACTTACGCCGCTGCTCCAGCTGTCGCTAAGGTTGCCACCTACAGTGCCCCTGCTGTGACCAGTGTTGTTCGCACGGCTCCAGTGGTCGCTGCTGCCCCAGCCGTTGCCACTTACGCCACTTACGCCGCCCCAGCTGTCGCTGCTGTCCACCACGCGCCAGCTCTTGCCGGCATCACTCACGCTGCTCCACTTGTCGGTGCCTACCACGCCGTCCCAGCCTACGGCTACGGAGTGAGCAGCCTCGGCTACGGTGGCGGTCACTACGGATATGGCCACGGCCTCCTTGGCTATGGTCTGAACTACGGCTATGGTCTCGGCTCCCCCTTCCAGTACGCCACTCTCCTCCGCAAGAAGAAGTGTAAGTGCTCTTTTGATTGTTGTTTGTTTCTGCCTATTTCTCTTTAGGAAAGACGCGTGACGCTATTTCTTCCTGAATTTTCACATTTCAGAAATTTCTCTATTTTGCGACGCAGGAATGGACACAGAGCACATAGGAAGGACAGAAGAGTCTTCGAGGCTTCGGTCATTTACAGTGACGGCAGCCGAAAAATAAACTGTTCGCACGTGAGCTTCTGGTCTCAGCATTCAATTTATTATATCGGTTATTGCACCCGATTCAATCGAGGATGCAATACCGTGAGGTAATGTGTCCTGAATGTAGTCCCTCTCGCCGACAAACACAAACTATTTTGCTTTAAATTAGATCAGGATTTGCGATCTCGAAGGTGTATGCACCTTCGAAGCTTCGTAGGTGCATACACCCACAGCTCACTTCTTGCCCTTCTAACATTAAACTTCTTCGTTGCCTTATGTATAATATCTGCTCGACATCGCACTGACGCAGGTGCAACATCGTCGCAGCGTAGAATCCCCTCCCTTTATGTCGGTTGCACTTCGATGGATACATTCACACATTTATAGAGACCTCACTTGCTCACTTTGCTTTCTCCTTGGGGAAAATACAAGCGCCACATTACAAGTTGGGGAAATTTCGATATTCTTTAATGGACTAACGGTATGAAACACATCGGGCTTTAAATAAAATATCATGCAGAAACTACCGACTATGACTATCAATGTAGGCGAAAGCCTGAATGAACAGATGAAGCAACGAGCGAGGGACGTGCATTAGTCCATGGCCTAATAGAAACCAATAAATGAAAAGCGTTCGTGGCGTAATGGTTTCAATGTCAGACTTCTGCGCTAGAGGTCTTCTGTTCGAATGCTGCAGCCGGACAATTTTAATGTTTTGTAAGTTATTTATTACACAGTACTTTGCTGCAAATGGCGAGTGTACAATGTCATGAAGCCGCTTGCAGCAAAACAAGGAAGAACTATATGCAAATCAATGTACTAACCATAATTCCCCCGCTGGCTGACTCACCCCACTTGCAGCTGTCGTAGACACTAGCGCCAAAGTTCCCTCTAGTAATTATGGTATGAAAGTCTATTCCACGGTACCTACCACGAAAACGGCTGAAAGATCCAAAGAAAGCTATTTGATGTAAAACGCAACATGGTCCTTCAAAGGTAACGAATTTTGAACGCTGAAGGCACCACTACGCCACCTTTCCCTTACTGTGCAAGACGCTCGAGCTTCTCTGCTAGAGAACACATTGCGCAGACGTATTAAAATGAAACTATGAAACTACAGTTGCAGCGTACTCAGACATTATGGGTATTACAGGCAAACAAGGCAGTAACTTGGCCGGCGTTGAATTGAAGGGCCCCTCACCTTGCTTGGGTATTGCAAACTTACAAGCGCGGCTTGTACATCACGTGGTCACAATTGTGCCTGCTAAGATATCTAACGGCTCCACGGCGTGAAAACGGCTCAGATTTCATGTAGAAGCCTGCGCACCATGACTCTCGAGGGAACCCCGCTTCCTGGCAAAGAGTCAAAGACACACGCACAGCTGCGTCTGCGAAAGACGCACTGCCTGCACTGTCACTGAATATGCCACGTGACTCCGGAAACTCCTTCAAGGTAGAACACGCAATACTGTCACTGGAAGAGGGCGGTGTAGTAATGACGGAAGAAAAACAAATTCCGCCTCCATTCCACCCTGTGAAAGTGGACGTACAGCGAAGCTGTTGCCGACGTTCGACAAGCACAATCGAAGTTAGATGACGTTACGCAAACACCACCACCGCTAGCGACGTATGTCACGCGCACATACAAGTCTGCGGAAGTGCAGCATACATCCTGATTCTTACAGGCCCGATAGGTGTAAATGCAAGGCTACGATATGGGTAAATGCCGGGAATAAATCTTGCTTGCAAACACTAGCTTAGCCAATGGGGCAGTAGCTTATTTTTCTTTACGTAGACAACTACGGAAGTTTTCCTTGGTGGGGAGGATTTTGGAACCACATGATATGCTCTGTAACAGACAGCCTAAGGCTTTAAGCATGTAGTTCCTAAGCTATGAGAAAGTAACAACGGTTTAAGTAATGTCAAAGCCATTGTCAACAATCGACCACAAGCTTACTTATAGATAAACTCAGACAAACTGTAAGTGCATCTTTAATGTGGTGATCACAACTGGGTAAAATTGACACCACTATAGGACATGCCAGATAATTAGGTGACAAATCGCACACTACCGAATTGTTTATTGTCAATTAAACAAGTTCTCTTATTTAAAGAAACAAGAAAATCAGAAAAGAAAAGCACAGAAACGGAAGAGCACGTTGACAAAACAAACGACGCTGCGTATGATTAACCATTGCCTGGGGCATAAGCATAGTTGTGACGTCAAACACAAGAACAAGTTCATAGAATGTAGGAAAACTGCTCTCTACCCAATCCTACATTCATGTGGAATTGCTTATATAGAACAACGAAGCTGCTGCCCCAGTGAAATAGTAACAAACCATAAAAACACTTGTGAGCAGCTGATCGTGCTAAGAAATCTAGCAGCGCACTACAAGATGTTTTCCGGCACACCAAATTTCGAATGAACTGTTGCTTGCCCTCACTATTGGAAAAGCAGTAAAAGAAATCTTGGTGGATCTGAGAATCGTGGAGGAAAAAGATATATGCGTAAGCTGCTTTTGTACTTTGGCAATGGGTGACCACATGCTGCGTCTGTTGTTTTGTCATCATGTGCTACCTTGCTTCCAGGGGAAGTAGGAGGCGTGTTGGGGGGGAGTAAGACGAAAGGCTTGAAATGAATCACCAGTTCAATTAGGGCAGATATTTACTATTTGATTATTAAAACCCATGATCGGTCATATCACGATAAATACGTGGTTACTCGTCGATCGTCAATTGTGATGATATTTGTTGGTCACATCATATTGTTAAGCCACTATGAATTCAGAGCAGTGCCAATGAAGAAGACGCTTTTGGTCTGGCGTGAGTTCTCGACCATCTTGTGCCGCGCTTCATCGCCTTGTAAATATACTGCAAATACGTCTTTCTTGTTTGCCTTCCATCACGTAACATTTTCGTGGAGGTTCTGGGTTCTGACTCAAGACGGGGCTCGGCAACAGCCGCCAATTCGTTACACTAGGCACGTCTACTGTCTACATGCTGGCTCGGCCCGTGATCCTGGGACTTTTCCAACGACGTCGACAACGGGATTCAGCGCGTAAGCACAAATTTCACATGAGAAGCGACTCTGATGATCGCCAATGTCATAATCTCTCTAACGAAAACTGTGAAGGCCTGGTTCAATAATATCGAAGTGCAGATCGTAAACTGTAGCATATGCAAGACGAAAGTTCGCGAGTTGTATGGGCCGCCTGCTGCCTGCCAGCGTGCCTTGAAGGATGAACTTGCCTCGCTCGTGCAGACGAGTACCGATACTTCTCCGACGTACATTCACGGTATTCATGACATTTGCCAGAAAGTTGGCGCTAAGTTGACAGAAGCCGATAAGGTCGCGCACGTACAGAAATGGATCGCGTACGATGCGTTTACTCTGATAGCCTTCAGAGATTCTTCGACCGTCAAAGCGATTATTACAGTATGCCGGCGCTTAGAATAGGCCAAAAGTCGACACGTCGCCCATCACTTCGTGCACTTTCCGAACATGACTGCAATATCAGCATGTGAGAATCTTGGTACGACAACCCAGCATTCGACGTCTGAGACTATTGCGCGAATCGTTCGACGCGAAATTGAAGCCGCATCACCCGCACACTTGATGCCAGTGACTCAAAGTGGTAGCCAATCGAACATATCGCTCATACAATCCGTTCTTCGGCAAGAACTGGCGAACATGTGACTTCACCCCATCTGTTCTGTTAACCATACCGACATTTACCCTTCTTGCACCTGGAACCCTCTTTAACGCCACTGTCATCACGATCTGAATGCCTGGAAGGTACACCTTGCGACAGGCCGACTTGTCTTCGATGTGAAAGTGCGGGACAGACTTCTTGCTATTGTTCAAGTCTTTTGTCCACGCCATCTCGGACAGGGGACATCAGCGTCACCTTCAAGTCTGGGCCAGGTACTAGCCGAGGCTGAACCACAAATTTTTCCCCGAGGACACTGACCGCCAACCAGTGCAGCAGCTCGCCTTCGCCACAACGCTGACTTTCCGGTTCACCTGCACCACACCGTTCCCTCTCCCCGTGCTACTCCCGGGGCTTTCCTTCGAGAACATGACAGGTGCAGTTACTGGAGGTGACGCTGCTTTTAAGACCCCTCCTCAAACTTCGAGGTTGATGCTTCTGACCTATCACAATATCATCGACGTTTAAGTGGACGAATTACTTATGACACATTTGATCAACGCAGGCGCCCATCTCTGTAATGAGCGTTCACCTCAGTGACCACCCGAATAAAGTTATGACCCCTGCCCTACCACGTGTTGTGCGTATTGCCGACGGTGGCACGCCTCTCGTATCTGGCCTCTATACGGCACATGTCAATGTGGCCGGCCATCAGCCTTCTGTATTGTTCACCATCGTCGCCCACTTTTCCAATGACATCACCGGTGTCGACTTTTTTTCCGCCTACTTCGAACCCATCGATTTTTCCGCTGGTAGAGTAAAGCTTGACTCACTAAGAGTAATTAATCTACCCGGCCGAGCACAGAGTTGGCTAGCATACAAAAGGCTCGCACCTGGAAAGCCGCATGTATCCAGCACTGTCACCCGCCGTGGTTGCACAGTGGCTATGGTGTTGGGCTGCTGAGCACGAGGTCGCCGGATGAATTCACGGTCACGGGATCCGCATTTCGATGGGGGCGAAATGCGAAAACACCCGTGTACGTAGATTTAGGTGCACGGTAAAGAACCTCACGTGGTCCAAATTTACCGAGTCACCCACTACGGCGTGCCTCATAATCAGATGTTTGTTTTGGCACGTAAAGCCCCATAATTTTTTGTATCCAGCACTGTCATAAATGGCGCCAAAAACGTTCGTAACTGCAGGTCACGATTGTCACTCTCCCCCCTCTCGCCACCTTCACAGCCGCTGCCACTGCTGCCGGCGCCGCTATCATCCCCTGTCCACCTTCTTGACGGAGCTGCCGCGCACGAAGTACACGTGAGAAGCTCAAGAACAAGTGAAATACCGCACAAAGAGCGATGGAACGAAAAATGTTAGACCGGAAGCGAGCGGTGTGGGTCAGAGAAAAAACGGGGATTGCCGATATTTTATTGACATTAAGAGAAAAAAAATGGAACTGGGCAGGCCATACAATGCGTAGGATGGATAAGCGTTGGACCATTAGAGTTACAGAACGGGTACCAAGAGAGGGGAAGCGCAGTCGAGGACTGCAGAAAATTAGGTGGGGTGATGAAGTTGCAAGTTGGAATCAGCTACAGCAAGACAGGGGTAATTGGAGATCGCAGAGAGAGGCCTTCGTCCTGCAGTGGACACAAATAGAAGCTGATGATGATGATGATGAATAACAATTGGCCGCATATCTGCTTGCTTCGCTGCAAATGACGTCGAAAGACGATAGTCTTCTGCCGCCCCTGACACGTGACACCCTCGCTTCTCCCTCCTCCCACCCCTCACGCTCTTCCCCTCCCCTCTCACTCCTCCCATGATGGATGCAATGGAGGTTTTGCTGAATTCAATTCAAGTTTCCCGCGTTCGCCCTTCTTTCGCGCCATCTGTTGGGACCTTTTACTACTGTTGACTCAAAGCCGGTTACAGAGCCGCGGCTTCAGTCGGCTTGTTTTTAACGCGTAGCGTCTCTTCGACACCATTTCTAACGCGTTGATTTTTCATTTACTAACCTAAAAAACAGTCCAACGTGTATTCCTTATTAAATGAAGGGTGCGAATCACGGTTATGTACATATAGTTTGCCTCTAATAGGCCTCAGCTTTCCTTTGCGCTGTATAATGTTGCCGTATATGGCCCCGTGCCACCGCTGCTAGTAGGTTGGTTGGTTTTGGCCGGGCGGTTGAATCTAGGGAGCCTACATGCAAAACGGCGTTGCATGTAGGCTCCCTAGTTGAATCGAGTAACAGACATACGTTCTGTAACATACCATGGCGTGCAGTTGTACGAAGAATTGTGTATCCCCCCCCCCCCCCCATGGCGCAATTGTACTACGTAAACGCAAATTTGAAAAACCGTTGACGCATGCAAAATTTCTAAGAACAGCCGCTTACACTACGGGCTGCATTTTAAACGTCGGTATTTTCAACTTCCTAACCACATAAAAATGATCCATTTAGCCGTCGGCCCGCTCAGTGCGCGTGGTTATTCTGAACGTTTTACCACATAAATGTGTCCAATTTATACGGTGGGCCTTTCTGTTTTTTAAATTTTGTAATGTTTGTATTTTGTAGCACATAAAAAAAGGGGGCAGCTTCACACTAGTGGTGCGAAGTCTGAGCAAACTGCGAAGCCGGTGGCCCCTCCCTAGCTTTAACTTAGTTCACTCTTAGCTTTAACTTGGCCATTTCATTAGCTTTAATTTGGCTCTCTCGTGCGTCGTCTTCTTCCACAGCTGGCACGTTGGCGCATCTCTGCGCAACCGCGCGAACGCGCTCGTACCATTAGGCTCCCGTTCGTCGTCGTCGTGTTCTGCCACATTGGCTCCGTTGCCGCTCATCATTCCAGCGTAGAATTTTTAAGTAGTGTGAAGCGTAGAGCAGCTGCCGACGCCGACCGCGTTAGCCGACCGCGTTGCCAAAACAAGAACTTACGACGGCTTACTAGCCGCAAACCAACGGCTTGACTGAACATTCAACGAGACACTAACTGACATGCTTTCTATGCATGCTTTCTTGTGACCATCCACCTTGAGACGCTGCATTGCCCTTTGGTAAACTTGCCTATATAAATTCCTCTCATCACGATACCGCCTGTTTTTCATCATTTTATGTCTCGTTCGGCTCAGCGTTTGACACTAGCTTTCCAGAGTTGACGAGACACACCATAATGACCGCAAGCGCCTTACTATATCGCAAGACTACCACAGGCAACGTTATCACTCCACCATCACGCCGTTCCTGTAACCCGGGTACCCTTGTTCTTCTGTAGATTCCTACTCGGAGCGCTGGGCTCTGTGCAAGAATTCTTTCCCATTACTCAGGACTCCACGACGCGTAACAGACTTCATTTATGGGATTGGGCTGCTATTCGCCTGCTCAAGCCTTCTTCGCTTTCCGCTTCCTCTTCTTCTTCATTCTGGGGTTTTACGTGCCAAAACCAGTTCTGAATATGAGGCAAGCCGTAGTGGAGGGTTCCGGTATAATTTTGACTACCTGGAGGTCGTTAACGTGCACTACAACGCAAGCACACGGGCGCTTTTGCATTTCGCCTCCATCGACATGCGGCCGCCAAGGCCGGGATTCGATCCCGCGATCTCGTGCTTAGCAGCGCAGCGCTTCCCGCTTCGCCATCCACTCTGAAAAATTGCTTTCCCTGCACTCAAGAGCCCACGACGAGTGACAGACTTCACTTATGAGATTTGCCGACTCGAGCATTATTCTCTTTCCCCTTCCTACTGAGGCGGTTCGCGTATCACGCCTTAAGCTTTACCGCTCGTCCACACCATCGCAAGGACCACGACGGCGCTTTAGGAGCCGGGGTTCATGCATCTAGAGCAGCAATAGCAGCGTGGATGAAGACGCTTTTGGTCTGCCGCGCGCTCTCGGCCATACTGTTCTGCGCTTTATCACCCTGTAAATACACTGTAAATACTTTTTCCTTTTTCGAATGCCTTGACATAAGAAAATTTACTCGCTACCGAAGGTCGTAGGTCCTCGTAAGGACAACCTGGAAACGCCGAGTGCCAATGGTTTCTCCTATTCAATAGAATGTCAGTTATGCGATGAATTTGCGGTTTGGATAGTTCGGCAACCCAAACGCTCTATATACAATAAGACTACATTCCTTTTGTGCTAAATCATATAATTCACTGTCGACAACTGCGTGCAGTCCAAATACAAGTCTCCTGCATAAGCCAAGCGCCGTATAATGCGAAAGACATGTCCCAACTTCAAGCTGAATTGCAACACGTCATTATTCAGTTTTCTCATTCGTTCTTAATGATTAGTTTACATTAAATCTTTAATTGAGTCACTATGCAGTAGTCAGAGTAATGTTTCTGAGAACACAAGCAGTTCATTTTCAATGGCGAATGAGAGAGTGCGCACATTCATTTGACAATATCGCGAAATAATGAGAAACTGATTAACACGTCCTAGTCGGCTAGTTGCTCCATGATTTCGACTTAAGCAATGTGCTAAAAAAACAGAGACGACCAATACAGGAAAAATTCAGCGCCTGTCCTCTCCTATAAATCTAGTTCATGTCTTTCTGGCCAAAGTCCATACATAATCAGAAACTCGAGATAATTTTCGTGTGTATAGAATGCTCGCCATTTTTCTATCATGCGCCATCTATACGTGAAAGCGAAGCTTCTGTTTGCGCAATTCAAGCTTCACATAACGTAGGATTACAAAAGTATAATAACGTTGAACGAACGCTTTTTTTATTTATAAAAAATTGTGAGGAAAATTGTTTTTTTTTATTTAGAAAAAATAGTAGTGTATGGGCTTCAAGTGACATAAAAGTTGCACTTTCATTCCAGACGAGCACGTTCATATTGTGAAGATAAATTAAACTTATTTTGAATACAACTCCATCCTACTAATTCACTACGTACTCAAAATGCCTTAATACTATGACAGAAATAATAATCTACAAAGGACTCCGAAAAAAAAAATAGAAACGATGCTAGCATTTTTTACACGGAATGCTGGATTACTCGATGCTCGTGCACTGCAACTTCTGTGGGGCTCATGGTGTTCGGTCTAAGGCGTTGTACTGAATGTGTAATTGAGTACTGTTCAATCAGAGGCCCACGTTCATTTATTTTATTACTGCTTGCACTGAGAACGAGAACGCAGCATGTGCCATGGAATAGAAATAAGAGCCATTTCTCGGACGTTCCAATTCTTGACAGGTGAGGACGCGGGCAATAGGAATAATGTAAAACTATTACTGCTTCCACGCGCACGTGCGCTTCGGCTGCTGGCGGAGAGAAAATTATTATTCTTAAAGAGTGCGTTAATGTCTCCCTCAGCAACGGTAAAGGCCGGTTTGCGACTTGTTCTCTTAGCCAACTATCAGGTATAAAGGTCGCCTGTTCACGAGCCGAAACCAGAAGCATCTGCTCCTCCACCGGATTAGGACCACCGCCACTATGGTAAGTCTCCCGTTAACTCAGCAGTACCTACAGTGTGCCACCATGAAAAGAGCATTATTGGCTAAAATTGACCTTGTCGGCTTTGATAAAACATCTTTACTGTCATTTTTGTCAGAACGTCTAAGAGAGCAACCTATGTTTTGTCTTCTACGTCCATGTCCTGCAAACTTGGCTTGTCGATACATTAAATTTGAAAGAAAGGGCAGTAGCTTGATTCGCATTACTGGTGTTCACATAATCCCTGGGAGCTGAGCGCCACAGGTTTCCTTGTAGTATATGTGGATAGAGAAACATGACTTTGAATGTCAGTGCTTTGCTGCTCAATAAATGGAAAAGTGGCATTATTTTCAAAGATAATATTAAGCTCGAAACAACAATACACATATAAAAACAACAAGCTAATAATCCCCACTCGGTTTCAAGTCACCTTTTTTATTTTTTAGTTACTTTGACGATGTTCTAAATCGCACAGTTTTTAATCCTAGTGCAGTATAGTGCTCCTCTCAACCGGCTATTCAATGTACAAAGCGCACAATAACAGACCTACTGCTGAGTACCCTCTAAGATTGCGGAGGGTTAGCAGTTTGCAGTTACCATAAATATCTTTTGGGAATATACAGAAATCAATAGACTTATTCAACGCTACTTTGATGTTCTCTGCATAGTTCAAGTGCATATAGAGCCAAGTTCAGGTGAAAAGACTATTGAGTCTATACACAGTCATTTTGCTAACGCAACTATTTCTTGTGAGCGCACACATTATCAATCGCTTTGAAATTTTCCGAACGTAGTCGCAGATACAGTTGGATCGGCCGGCTAATTCCAGCGAGTGTTTGAAGCAATCTTGTTACCCGGTCCCAACTGTAAACACAGCATAGAGCCGCCAACTTGGTTTTCCAGAATTCAGGAGCCTTCCAGCATATATCACCCTCATCACCTGACACCACGCAGGTCGTTAGGATTGCAGTCAGCCGAAATCGACAAAGACGAGTTTTTTGTAAGGCCCCGCGGTATATTATCCGAGACCCGCCGGTATTTCATGGGCATTAAAATTAGTTCCATGCTCACAGCCCCACTTCTACACCACAGCATTAAAATTTCTACCACATAAATATATCTTCGACATGGGTTTGCCTGCAATAAACATCATCCAGTAATAAGAATAGCTGACCATCTCTAGATTACCACTGTTCGAGGCTACGCACAGAAACATATATTACATCCGGACACCATAAGCCGTTCAGCGCCGATTCGCAACTACTTATATTTGTCTTTTGCAGCTGCGTGCCTGCATTGTCCTCGCCTTGGCCACCTGTGCCTTTGGTCACCCACCCAGCAGCTACACCCTCGCCAGTAACGTCGGTTATGGCGTCGGCTATGGCAACCTCGGCTATTCCGGCCTCGGCTACGGTGGCCTTGGTCTCTCCCATTACGGCCTTTCCCATGGAGTTGGCTACTCCGGCCTGACTGGCTACGGTGCTGGCTACGGATACGGATACGCCCCATCCGCCAGCTACGCTGTGGCTGCCCCAGCCGTTTCCCACACCGTCTCCACCTACCACACTGCTCCAGCCGTGACCGCTGTCCACGCTGCCCCAGCCGTGACCGCTGTCCACGCCGCCCCAGCCGTGACCGCTGTTCACGCCGCCCCAGCAGTGACCACTGTCCACGCTGCCCCAGCTGTCGCCACCTACGCCGCTGCCCCAGCTGTCACCAGGGTGGTCCAGTCCGCTCCAGTTTTCGCTAGCTACGCCGCTGCTCCAGCCGTGACCACTGTCCACGCTGCTCCAGCTGTTCATACCGTCCACGCTGCCCCAGCCGTGACCGCTGTTCACGCTGCTCCAGCCTTCGCTACCGTCCATGCTGCCCCAGCTGTTGCCACCGTCGCCCACGCTGCCCCAGCCGTTGCAACTTACAGCGTTGCCCATGCCGCTCCAGCCGTCGCCACCTACGGTGTTGCTCACGCTGCCCCAGCTTACTACGGCTATGGCGTTGGCTCCCTTGGCTATGGTGCCGGCAGCTACGGCTACGGCCATGGTCTCCTTGGCTACGGCCTGAACTATGGCTACGGCCTTGGCTCGCCTCTCAGCTACTCCACCCTCCTCCGCAAGAAGAAGTGTAAGTACTGTTTTCTCTTCAGCAATTCGTGTTCTTATTTCAGAGTTGTGGTATATCCGTGTGCAGCACTAATGTTAAATTCTTCCTTCTCTCTCCTTGCAGAAATTTACCCATTCCTGACCCTCTGTATGGACAGAATTCACAAAGCAATGCAGCAGCTTGTTTCGAGTTTGCAATCAAGTTTATTGGCTCTCACTTCATAATAAAGTGTTCTATCAAAGATGCCTGACTGTTTACAACGGTATCATGCCTTGCACATCTACATACGTGAAACCAGACTAGAGTTTCAATTGCCAATAAGGCTTCCAGGGAATTATAGCCTCCTTATATTAAAACAAACGTGTATGTATATGCGGTATTTGAAATCTTGCATTTAGTCTAGTCATCGCTATAACTAGCTAAAGAAGATTGTCTTCGCAATGCAGTAAGCCAATAAATTAATTGATTGATGTATTAGTTACTAGCAGCTGCCAACAGCCTTGCAGCCTTGGCGACAGCTCACAACTTTATATACACGAAGTTTCTTGCACAGCGTGCAAGAAATATAATTTAAAAAGTAAAATGTTTTCATGTTTTCAAAATGTTTTCAGACAAGCAGAAGGCGATAGTCTGTCTAAACAATATGATGACATGACCATGAATAATATGACTAAAAATCAAACGATAATACATGAAAGCTTTCATGTGAAGTCAAAGCAATAGTTCACTCTTCAGAAACAAAGAATCGTATGTTTGGTACAGTCGTGAGAATGGGAAAGGTAGGAGAACGTAAGAATTAAATGTGAGCAGACATTTAGTACTTTTCCTTGATGGTACGGGAAAGTGCAATGACATGAGCAGCATGATACAGTTAGTGTAACCTCACAATACTTGGTGTAGAAATATCATGTCACGATGAAGCCGCCATCCAAGAAGTCACAAGCCACTATCAGCTAATACTATGAATTCTACTCCGGCCAATGCACCTGTCGTACACAATGGGCACAAATTTACGCTGCACTTTTTCGAACAAGTTGCTGTAAGAAAGTGACGTATAGTTTCAAGCTACTGCTGCAAAGTCTAGCCGTGAACATACCATCCCACAGTAGAGAGCGCGAGTACATTGTTATCTACGAAGAATTCTTAAGCCTTGAAACTACATCGAAGGATCGTAGGGCCGTCTTAACAATATTTGACACATGTAGAGAAAAGTGAAGCGTCTTGTCTACTGCAGTCGTGTTTGTTTCCTTCCTTGTTTCGTCTTCGCGCAATTTACTCAAAAGTTAATATATGCCCCACCAAGTCCACGGCTCACACGGTTCACGGCTAGAGTTTGCAGCAGTGGCTTGAAACTATACGCCACTTTCTTACAGCAACTGGTTCGAAAAAGTGCATTGTAAATCTATGCCCATAAACGTAGTATCTCTCCAACTGAAAGCCAATAATTCAATACCACTTTCTCAAGTGGCCTAGTGAACGACAATACTGACGTTTTAATCAGGTCCAAATTATGCCTCTTGAGCAAGCACCATCTTCCATTGAAAAAGTTCAAAGTTGGATTGAGTAATTGTTGGTGTTCACTGAAAAAGTGCCGCAGTTTCGCCCGAAAGGCGAAGCATCAATTGCGATAACAAATTTGTAGAGAGCTATGGAGCTCCTGCTTTGCTCAGGGGGCGCTGCGAAAATGGTGCTAAAGCGCGCCCTCTGTCCCGAACTGGGTAGTACCAAGCTCGGTCGTCTGCTTCGAAAAACACGTTTACAATATGGACCCGCCACTTTCGGTTGTGTTGTACCATGGCCTGCAGCGAATATCAGGCGCCGAATACTTTTTCAGGGGTGGCACGCTGCGTAAAGGCAAGAAATTATGCAACGCCGAATACGTGTACGCCGTTCAAGAAATACGCGGCGAAGTTTTAGCGCGTTGTCAATCTCAAGTGAAGTTGTCGCATACGAAGTTGAACTTCAGGTAAAGTTTGCACGCTGCTAGATTCAGGCGCACAAACGCGAGGAAATGCTTGCTATAAATGAATTCACAGCAGCGATAATCAGACATCATGTGTACGGAACAGTTCCAGCGCACGACGGTACGCGCCGCGACGGCAGCGGCCTTTCAAGATGCCGCGATGTACGAACTGCTGGAGCGCACGATCGTACGTGATGCGATGGCAGCAGTCTTTCAGCATGCCGCGAAACGGCGGCCTCCTGCAATCTTTGAGGACTGCATGCCGCTATGCAAATTTCTTAACTTCATCACCCCACCTAGTTTTCTGCCGTCCGCGACTGTGCTTCCCATCTCTTGGTATCCGTTCTGTAACTCTAATGCTCGACCGGTTATCCACACTACGCAATAAATATATAGACAAGTAGTTATGCCTGCGCTCTAGTAGCAGCCATCTGCCTCTTTAGCAACTGGTGAATAAGTGATGCAATGCATATGAGCTCGCAATAACGTACGTGCGAATCGCGCGCTGCTCGCTTGATGTAGCCCTTAATGACAGCGCTCGAACATCGGCAGTAATCAATACTACCTTGCTGCGCTGCGTTAACGTGTTGGCTGGAGGACAAGGTTGAGCCCATTTAACTCTCGAACCTGTGTTGCTCATAGTGGGGAAGTGAAGTTATCCGGCGCGCCCGACGCTCCGCTGCGTGAGGCCTTGAAAGAAAACGCTAGAATCTGATGTTGGGATTCAGGCCTTCTGCAGCATTATGTCCCACGCCACACGGAGAGTTCGTTTTCATAAAACTATGCTGCGGCCAGCGCGCAGCGTGGTCGGCGTGGTCTGTTAGAAGTGACGAGCCTTTTCGTACTCGCAACAGGGCAGAAAAAAGTGCGAATCAACGCAAAACTCGGACTAGAAACGTGCTTCGTCACAGTCAGGGCTCATACAGCCCAAGCTGGTACTACCCAGATAACTTTTCTTGCCGCCACCAGGCACCGCTACTATACCTCAGACTCTAGCACAAGAGGCCCATACGGAGTAGGCAGAGTATTTTATCAGCTGCAAAAACTTGGACCAATTCGCTTACTAACTGAATTAATAAGCATGGCGTCCGCGCGCAAGCAAATATGAATGTGTCACACTCGATGACCGCAGACAACCACTGTCAAAACGCTGGCGTGAGCAAGCGCGGCGCAGCAGCGAGCGAACATTCGTGTGGTCTATCGCTTCAACAGAAACTGAGCGGCGAAAGCAAAGTGCATGCTTAAGGTACGAGGCCTGTGGAGATCGCTTTCAAGATACGGTGCGCGCAACAGCCCGGAGCCGCGTAAAGTACAAATACACAGTTGCTGGCAGAGTAGAAGCCGCATCCCTCCCTCCCACGCTGCCTTGTCACTTTCCTCCTTTCGCGTGGGAGAATGAGTCGCCAGTTCACCTTGCGCTCGGTCGCAAGATACGCATTTGGTGCCGCAGCTAGAAGTCATCTGCCCTTCCTCCCATACCCCCACGGCCTTTCGCACGATGGAAGACGTCACGTTTGCTCTCCACCATGCGTTCGCTCTCCGCGAAAGCGCGCGTCCCTCGCGCGCTTTCACTCGCACTTACAGCACATGGCTGCGGCGACGATTTTATCGCCCTTGGACTTTATACGGAACCTCACGGCGACGGCAACGACGACGCCGACGGCAGAAATCCGCTTGGAGTGTCCATATAAGTGCTATCGCAATAAAAATCACCGGCCAAGCACTCCGTACAGATGGTTAACCAGCGAAGCTGAAACTTGCAGCTCCGTTGTTTATCAGCAGCTCGGTTAATCCCGATGGTTCATTAATGTATTTCTCAATTATTGGTTACGTCTTTGTGTTTCTTAATGTGGTTGCACACACGTTCGGCTGCGACGGAGAGAACGACGTGACTGATGGCATGCCCGCAATCCGCCGTTGTCCCTTGCGTTCGATGTCTAGAGTTTGCTCGGCGGCGTGGTTAGCAGCATTCGCCCACCAGTGCCGTTTGCGATTCTTCGAAATTGAATTGCTTCAAAATTAAATATGGCAGTTGCGTAAAACAATGAATGGTTCATTCCCTCTTAAGCAATGGTTCATGAAGTCTTTCGCACAAACTTATGAAAACCACATCTAACGTTAAAATGCTATGCTACATCTACAAAATTAGACCTAAGCTGGAATGTGCATGCATAGTTTGGGATCCGTACACGAAAACTAATATCAATAGTCTTGAGAGAATTCAAAGAAAAACGGTGAGATGTATAATTAACAAATTTAGCAAACCAAACATGGAAATTATCAACATTAAACCTTTCAAATTTAGAACAAAGAAACAGACTTGAAGTCCTTAAACTACTTCAGACCAACAAATTATGCCTTGGCCCATCTGAACATTTATCACAGTTATCAACCAGAATTACATGTCACCGCAGACATGACGTATTAGCCCCTTACTTTGCAAGAACACATGTAAGTTTTCTTTTTTTCCTCTAAGTGTAAACAAGTGGAATCGAAAAACTGAATCCACATGCTAATCTTGTAATTGTATTGTTGTGTTTGTTTTGTCAACCTTATGTTCATTGTATGTACCATATGTCGCCCTCCTTGATTGAAATACCTGCCCGCAGTATTTAATAAATAAATAAATAACTAACTAAATAAATAAATAAATAAATAAATAATAAACGCTTAGCCTTGCACTCGGCCGCGCAACGCTTGAAACAGCGAAGCTGGGCGATCGTAGCCCAGCATTTTCTGGAAGTGCGCGCGAACTTTTCATCGTATTACTACTCATTATGATGATAGCTTGTTTTCGCGCGTCTCGGACTTGCGGCCGTCACTGCGCGTTGCATAGCGCTGCTTGCAACACCGACATAGGGAGCCTATACATGCAAGCGCTGTTTTAGTACAGCGCTTGCATGTAGGCTCCCTACACCGACACCGCGTTCCAATGCCGACACCGCGTTCCAGGAAACCCACTCCGTGAATGCGTCTCTCTCTCTCTCTCGCTCTCATGGCGCGCAAAACCTCTTCACCTTGGCGCTGAGCCGTGCTCCCTCAAGGGCTGCAGAAGATAGCGCCAACCTTTCCCTTTCCCTCAAGAACCACTTATCTATCGCAGAGAACGAGCGTACGAATGCGCCAGTCGTGGTCGAAGACGACGACGCTCGAACGCAATCATATGGTTCGCATAAATGCATGCTCTGCAAGCGTGGCTGTATAGCCTAGTATTTATTACAATGAATGAATTGTTGTATGTAGCACGTTCAAAAAAAAAAAAAAAGTGGCTGTATAGCCTAGTGATTACGACGCTCGCCTTGGGACCGTGGGTACGCGTTCTCGAGTCCCGCGTCGGCAAGTATATTTTATTTCTTGGTAGTTTCTTGATAGGCACGACAAATTACGGCTGGCTTAAACAGCTTCGCTGTCAATAAATGAACAAAAAATTCAGGACGCTTAAGCTTCGCCTTTAAGAGTAGAACGCGATAGCGTTATCGAGACCCGTTCGCATCGCATCGTTCGCACCCAGCAAGCAAGCTGGGTGCGAACGTGGGACGTGGGAAAGCCAGCTTACGAAGACGAAGCTTACACCTATCCCCTCAAAGTCGGCTTTATTTTTACACAGAAATCTATTGCTCTGAAGAAGTTTCTCTAGGGGCAATATAATTCGTCTTATTAAAATGTGGTCCTTCACCTTCTTTCATTATTTTATTATTTGTTTGCTATTGCCCCGACGCGCTCACGTGTCTGAAACGCATTTTTGACCTACATGCAAGCGCTGTTTTAAACAGCGCTTGCATGTAGGCTCCCTAACCTTCCGAGCATGCCAGCGCCATTTGGAGAGAGAGAGAGAGAGAATAACATTTTATTGATTGGACAGGAAAGGGGTGTTGGGAGCGGATGGGTGGGTCCCTATTCCGAGACTCCACTGGCCAGAGCTGCTCGCCGGGCCTGGTCGAGTAGACCCCTCTGGGTCTCCAGGTCCGCGCCGGCGAGGATGGTCTCCCACTGCTCCCTATTTGTGAATTTGGACCCCAACATGGGGGAATTGAATTTTGGGGGCCTACTCGTGCATTCCCACGTTACGTGGGCGAGAGTTGGCTTCCCCCAGCACCATGGACAGTGGCCTGCATAGGCCGTAGGCCAAATGGCATGCCACAGCCCGAGGTGCGGGTAGGTATTCGTCTGAATTAGTCTCAAATCCCGGGCATCCGCTCCGCTCAGACTCGGATGGGGCCCCGAGTAAGTTCTGCGTTCCAGACGCTGATGCTCAAGGATGTCGCGTGGAGATGTCAAATGATCGAATCGGGGTTTCTCGGGCTGCACTCCCGCTCGGCAAGCCAATTCTCGAGCGAGAGCATCTGCCCTTTCATTGCCCGCAACCCCCACGTGGCCCGGGCACCAGATGACACTGTGCGTTTCCCGGAGCGTGTGACCTAGTATGCGTAGGGCACATGCCGGTACTCTGCCTTGCATGAACAGGCGACAAGCCACCTGTGAGTCCGTGAGGATCACAGAGGGCTGGCCGGCTGCATCTTTGGCCTTAATTGCCATTGCAACGGCGGCTGTCTCCGCCGTGCCTATGGATTTGCTCCTAATTGTCGCGCTAATTTGGAATTTCGATCGATCCATCGAGCTTGTGGCCACTATTACATGGCAACCTGGCCCCGGAGCTGCATCTGTGTACAGCGCTTCAGAACAATTTCCAAATCTTTTTTGAAGTTGGTGTGCCCGAGCCTTGCGCCGGCCCTGGTGGTAAAAGGGGCTCATGTTTTTGGGAACTGGGGCCACTATGAGGTTTTCGCGTATCGCTCGAGGTAGAGCCACTAAGTCTTCCTCGCAGTAGTGCGGTCGTACGGGGTAGCCTAATGTTTCTAGCAGCTTTCTCCCGGTTGGGGATAAGTTTAGGCGCTCTCTTTGCGATATTAATACCGCTGCCTTGAGTTCTTCGAAGGTGTTGTGCAACCCCAGTGCACATAGTTTAGCCGTGGAGGTGCTCATAGGGAGTCCGATGGCAGCTTTGTAGGCCGTTCGTATAAGGGCGTCTGTCTGCTCCAGATCCGTTTTACACAACTCCTGGTAAGGGAGGCTGTATGTAATGCGGCTGATGACGAAGGCGTGAACAAGTCTCAAAGTTTCGGCCTCGCTAAAGCCGCTACGATGCTTCGTCACTCTTCGTATAATTCTAGAGATTTGTTTGACTGTCGTTCGGAGAGTTCTGATTGTTTTATCTGCGCGCCTGTTACTTTGAAGGCGAAGGCCGAGTACGCGCATTGTTTGTGCCTCATTGAGCTCTTCGCCATCGAGCCGGAGCGAGAATTGTGGTTTGCGGTACCCTCTGCCGTGAATTCTGATGAATTCAGATTTCTCCGGCGCGCAAGCCATACCGCCCTTTACTGCAAAGTGGTGTACTGTCTGTATTGCTTCTTGTAGCACGCTTTCTTTGTGCCCCAGGGATCCTTCTGTTACCCAAAGCGTGATATCGTCTGCGTATAGCGCGAATTTTAGGTCTGGTACTTTTTCCAGTTCTTTAGCTAGCCTGTTCATGCCCATATTGAAGAGCAAAGGGGATAATATTGAACCCTGTGGGGTTCCACGATTGGGCATCTCGAGAGTTTCAGATCGGACTTCTCCTAGACCTATTGTGGCTTTTCGGCCCGTTAGGAAGGATCGAATGTAGTTATAGGTTTTTTCTCCGCACGCCGTACTGCTTATTTCTTGCAGAATTAGGTCGTGTGCTATGGTGTCGAAGGCGCTTTTCAAATCTAATGCCACCACTACGTGTTCTGCTCCTGTTGGGATGTTGGTGATAACCTCGTCATGCAGTCTTAGGAATATGTCTTGCGTGGATAAATGCTGCCTAAAGCCGTACATGCTGTCAGATAGGTAGTCGTTTTCTTCTAGGTGGTTAGTTAATCTATTTAGTATGACTTTTTCAAATAGTTTTCCTAGACATGAAGTGAGAGATATGGGCCGAAGGTTATACAGGCTGCGGGCTTTCCCGGCCTTTGGTATAAGAACTATGGACGCTTCCTTCCATTGCGTCGGTAGTGTTCCCCTGTCCCAAACCTGCCGGTTAAAGTAGTCTGTGAGCTTTTCTAGATGCTCGTCGCTAAGGTTTCGTAGCATTGCGTAAGTTAGTTTGTCTGGACCGGGGGCGGTGTTCCGTCGTGCGGATTGCGCCGCTGCGAATAGTTCGGCCTTTGATATCGGAGCGTCTAGCGTCCCATTTGCGGGGCCATTGTACTTCCGTATGACTGGAGCCATGGTTACCGTGCCGAGGTACTTTTCCCGAAGTAAGCTTATGAGGGCTTCGTTCGAGCCCTTGAACTCCTCGGCGAGTGTTATTAGGGTCCTGTTGGTGACCGTTTTTGTATTCTCCGGCTCCAGCATGCTTCGCAGTATTGCCCATGTTTTGGCTGACGTTAGTGTACCTCTCATGGAGTCGCAAAACCGGACCCAGTTTTCGGCTTCCAGTTTCCTAGCATAGTCGTTCGCGTTTTCAGTAATTTCAGCTATTTTGATTCTCAGTTTCCGATTTAATCTCTGCCTTTTCCACCGTCATGTGAGGCCCCTCCTGCAATCCCATAGGTGCAGGAGATGGGTATCAATTACGGGGTTTTCCGTGGTAAGGGTGATTTGTTTAGAGGTGCGGGCGTGAGCCTCCCGAATGTGAGCAACCCACTCTTCCGCGTTATCTAGCCCGTTGTCGGGGAAGGGAATGTTTCGATAAACCGACCAATCCGTGATTGTTACTTTCCCGATGGTGCGTCTGATTTTTGCCGAGTCCATTGATAGGCTGATAATGTAGTGGTCGCTCCCCAAGGTTTCGTCGAGATTTTGCCAAATCACACTGTCCGAGTTGAGGGTAAATGTCAAATCGGGGAAAGTATCTCTGCTGACGCTATTTCCAATGCGTGTTGGAGCCATTGGAAGCGTTTCTAACTGCAAACCGTATCTCTCTGTCACCTGTAATAGTAGCGCTCCCTTGGTAGTGTCCCGTTTATAACCCCAGGTTGTGTGAGGGGCGTTGAAGTCACCTAAAAAGACTAGTCGGTCTTTCCGTTCTAGTGAGGAGATCGTTTCTGCGAGGATATTTTCAAAATCCCCTCCTTTCTCTTTTGGCGGGCTATATATGTTTACTACGATGGTTGTGGCCCTACCTCGTTTGTTGGCATGTATTTTTATAATTTGGTGCTGCATGGCACAGTTTTGTGCGTAGTGGGTACTCGTTGCGACGTCCCTGGCCACCAGTGTTGCCACACGTGGATAATCGGGGTTAAAAATCGTGTAGTATCCACGTACCTTAACTGGTCTGGTACCGATTTCTTGTAAGCATATGATATCTGGTTTGATCAAAGCCGCGTTTATAAACTGTTGCATGGCCGCCGCTTTTTTGTTGAAAGTGCGGCAATTCCAGTGCCATAGTTCGAGTCGGTCTGATGTGCATGTTAGGCTACTCGCCATTGTTCTCGCTTTCTGTTGTATTCAGTTGACGCGGCCGTCTGCTCGATGGGGCGCCCGGGCTTCCACTCGTACGTTTACGCACTGTTTGTTTGAAGCTTGAGATTGATTCGTCTACATAGCTTTTAAGGTTTTGGAATTGTGCGTATAACTGCTGTTGGAAATTCTGCATACTTTGCATTTGTTGCGAGATTTGCGCCAGCACGTTTTCTATCGGAGTCTGAGCTTTTGATGCCGGTGCCGGGGATGTCGTTGCCGTGCCCGCTTTTGCGGTGCTTTGAGAAGTGGCAGAATGTTGTTGCTTTAGGGACGCCAACTCTCGTTTGATTTCCTGCAGGCTCTCTCTTAGGAGTTTGTTCTCGGCTATAATTTTTTGATATTCTGGGTTATCTGTTATGGGAACAGCAGGGGTTACCACTCTCGCCCAGCTTACCTTCGATTTGTCGAATTTCTGCGAGTCCTCCACCCTGTGTCCGGGAGTCTCGGGTTTTGGGGCCCTAGAGGATTGGAAGGTGGGAGGATCTGGGTTTTGTCTTCTTGTTGACCTAGATCTGGACCTGGAACTGGATCGTGATCGGGATCTGGACCTGAGTCGATGTCTTGTCTGGGAGTCTGGTTGTGTGTCGGTGAGGGTCGGCCATGAGTTTCGTTCGGCATCTTCGGAGCTGAACCACCTTGGTGGCGCGGGCAGTTTTTGCTTTGCTGCGTCTATTCTGGATTGTCGTTGCTTTCCGGTCTTGAGTGAGCGGTTGCTTGTCGGTTTTAGCCTTTTCTTGCATTCGCGGTCTCCCGTCAAATGTCCTTCTCTGCATGCTTTGCATATGGGGGCACATTCGTGATCAGGTGCTGGGTTCTGCGTTCCGCACGTGTGGCACACCACTATGTCCGGTTGAGGGCATACGTCCGAGCGATGACCTATGTCGTGACATATCTTACATACTTGTGTGGTATTCTTGTAAGGATAGCATGCGAGCTCCCCACCTTTGTAGTAGACGTATCTCGGAGTGATATCTCCGTAAAAGGTGATCACGGCTGTCTTCGTGTCGCCCAGCATGCGCGCGTTAAGTATTTCTACTCCTTGCGTTCGTATTCGGAGATTGGCCTTGAGGGTATCGGGGGGCGTACGTGGTTCGAGGCCATGTATGACCCCCTTATTCGTTCCTTCGCTGGTCGCCACGTATGTGTTTACTGCGTACGCGCGGTCATTCAAGTTCAGTTGAGCGATTCGGCGAATTTTGTCGGCCACTTCTTGGCTTGGCGTTGACACAATAAAAATGTTCGATCCGGGTTTGATTCGGAGTAGGAACTGGTCTCCGCTTACTTGACCATTGCAGGCCGCAGTCACTGCATCCGCTAGTTGCGGGCTGGTGAAGTTTTTGACGGGCAGTCCTTGGTGTGGACGCACAACGATCTTGAAGTCATCTCTGGGAAGAGGGGGCAGTCGCCGATAGTTAGATTTCCGTTTCGGCTTTCCGGGGGCCGGTGTGCTCGACGTGTGGTGATCCGTCGATGTTCCGGCGTTTTCCGAGTAGCGTTTCTGGTTTTTTGCTTGTGCTAGGGCTTTCTTCTGCCTGAGCGTGAGCACTGTTTGCCAGTCCCCATCCGTCTGCTTGGCGTTTTCCGTCCTGTGGGTTTGCGTCCGAGGCTCGTGCGAGCCGGGAGGGTCGTGCGCGTCAATTTCCTGGCAGTCCATGCTGTCCCGGCTGTTATCCGGAAGCTCAGAAAGCCTGGTGAGTATCGGTGTCGTTTCAGGAGCTGCCGAAGTCGACATGTGCACGCGCGAGCACCGCACACTCGCCGGCGCGTCGATGGCCGCGTTCCCGGCGGCGTTTGGGTTAGCGAGGCGCGCACGTTGGTGAACTGCGTTAGCGCTCGGAAAATAAAAAAGTTGTCGCAGTTTCACCCGAAAGGCGAAGCATCAATTGCGATAGCAACTTAGTAGAGAGCTATACGGAGTAAGGATAGTAGTTTTATCCGCTGTACAAACTTGGACATGCAGCAGCACCGGCAACACACAGCACTGTTGTCGACGCCGTCGGCGTTTTGCCCGCGTTCGCACAAAATGCGTGCGGCGTTGGTGACTGTTGCCGGAGGCTCTGATATAAATAGGCACTTGGTGCCGCAGCTAAACGTCGCCTCCCTTCCCTGCCCCCCCCCCCCCCCCCCGCGGCCTTTCGTGCGTCAGAAGAAGGCGCGTTTGCTCTACATATATGGTGATTGTAAAGGAGGAAAGAGACGCCTACTTCTGCAGCCCTTAAGGGAGCACGGCACAGAACGCGCGTTTGTTCTCCGCCGTGCGTTCACTCCCCGTGAAAGCGCGCGTCCCTCGCGTCCTTTCACTCGCACATACAGCGTTCGGCGGCACGCGGCGACGATTTCATCTCCATTGACGTCATACGGAACCTCACGGCGACGGCGACGGCAACGGCGACGGCGACGGCAACGGCGACGGCGACGCCGACGGCAGAAATCTGCTTTGGAGTGTCCATATAATTGCTATCGCAATAAATGTTTCAGTCACTCACAGGTCTGGTTGGTATCCTCTTATACTGGTGAACTTCACGGATCCATTGGGAATGGTGAAAATGGTCGTACTTGCAGAATTCCGCTTGAAAAGCTGAAAAGGTGAGGAGCTCATCTGAGCGCGTCCGCGCTCTCCCGCAAGCGACAGCGTTCCGCCATTTGGAGAACATTTTCGCAAGTAGGCTACCAGAGTGAGCCGTTGTTTTTATGGTAGAAATGCTGGCAAAAAAGATTTGTGTTTTGAGTTTCCTCGTAACAGAATTATGTTTTCTCGTACATTGAAATAACAGTTCGACGCCACCATGTCTCTAGGCTGTGCTTAAGCTGTACTTTACCATTTTTTTGAGGGATTTCACTTTGAGAAATTCAGTTTTTCTTCCCCAAAAGCCTGCGCCACACTTTGCGCCAGGCGGAGGGCCTGCCCGGTCGAGGTGGTTGGGGATGATCTCTTCTGCCACGGCAACGCCGACACCAACGCAGGGTTTCCTGCGACATGAGGCCCTTGACGATATCGCGTTAATAAATAGATAAACGCGGCCTCCCCATAAAGACGGCAGAAGAGAAGTGAAATTCTACGCTGGAATGATGAGCGGCAACACAGCCAGCTGTGGAAGAAGACGACGACGACGAACGCGGGAGCAGTGGCACAAGCGCGGGCTGAGCACGAGCACAGCCCGAGGGGCGCCAACGAGCCGGGTGCGAAAGAAGACGGCGACGCTCGAGACAATGCTGATGATTATAGTTTTCTGTGGACAGGCGACTAATAAACGCTTTTTCGTTGCGCCTAGCTATATAAAGCTTTGCTTTAAAAACATCACCGCATATCCACGAAGTGAATGATGATGAGTCGGCTAAGCACCGGGGGATCATTCTGGTAACCGTGAATGATCGTACATTGCCCACTCGAACATGCATATGAGTTACAACACATGTGTACAGTATACACAATGTTGTTGTATTGGTCGTATATGGAATTGAGGTGCGGACTTCGTTTTCCCTTCAATAAGACTGCCTTGTGATCAGTGCAGCTGCACGGCGATTCCGGCAAGCGGACCCAGAGGCGGCGAGAGCACGGGAAGCGGCGGCAAAACGCCAGAAGCGTTCTCTGCCTGAGGTTGGCGGCGCCTATGCTCGGTTCAAGCGCGAGCTTCGCGAGCCCTCAGCTCCGGGTCCGCTTGCTGGCGTTGCCGTACTGCTGCAGCTTTGCGAGCCTTCAGGTCCGGGTCCGCATGCCGGCGTTGCCGTTTTGCTGCAGCTTCCCGCACCCTAGACCCCCGGTCCGCTTGTTGTCGGCGTCACCGTGCTGCAGCAGTTTTGCGAGCCCTCGACTCCGCTTGCAGTTGAGCCGCCACTCTCGCCTTTTCATCCATGGCGGGCGCGTCGTTATCAGAAGCAACCGTTATCATCCATGGCTGAAGAGAGAAAGAAAGCGCACGTCGGGAACGAACGCCATTGTGCACCGCAGCGCCCCTAGCGGACTCCATGTAAACCAGAGCTATGGACGAGAGAGAAAGAGCGCGCGCGTCGGGAACGAGAGAGAAAGAGCGCGCGCGTCGGGAACGAACACCCTAGTGCACCGCTGCGCCCCTAGCGGACTCCATGTAAACCAGAGCTATGGACGAGAGAGAAAGAGAGCGCGCGTCGGGAACGAACACCCTTGTAGGGAGCCAAGGAGCGTATATAAAGCTTGCTGGAGTGGAAGCCGCCTATACGCACGTATTGGGGAGAGTGAAGCCGCGCCGAGCGTGCGGCGGCCATCTTGCCAGTGGCAAGAAGGAGCTGAGCGCAGCCGCACTCATGCTTCTGTGCGCTGCCGACGAAGTTGCTCGCGGTTATAAGGCATTTAAAACAAGCCGTTCTGGCCGCCAAACGTTTGTTTTCCACCTGTCAACAGCCAACTCTCATGTACAGAAGGCAATTCACCTGCACAAATATAAAGGAGAGACGCTTAACTCAGACGCGCCGCCAATAACACGGTGACAAGTACCCTACTGGCGATATAAGATAATCGCCCTTGTCAAAAGTTATCTCCCTTTATTCTTGCTCAATTCTCGATTTAGTTCCATGTTTATGCATTGGGGAACTTATTTATGTATTCTCACATTTATGCATTCTTGATCGATTTGCTTGTACGAATTGTAAATTCGATTATCAAGCGGATCGAAGTCAAGGATGTGCTGCTCCAGTTTATGGAACCACTTTTTCTCTGAGGAAGCACCCAGGACTTCCAAGATGAGGTGCTTTGCCCTTGACTTCACCATTGTAATGGCATCACAATCAGCCTGTAGCCGTCGCAATCCTTTCTGAACTTCTTCACACAGGCCAATGACGTCTTGGAATGCAGTCCACCTCGGCTCTTTTAAAGCAAAAGAGGAAACAGTTGCTAATAAACCAAATGTACCTTATTTGCTACCACAAACTTAGTGCTCGGACTTCTAGCCCCTAGAGCTTTCACCTTACGAAGCAACTTGCAGTTTGAGGGAGCTATCGCACGCGAGCAGAGGGGACATGTCACAGATTTTGCATTTTATTGCGATAGCAATTATATGGACACTCCAAAGCAGATGTCTGCCGTCGGCGTCGCCGTCGCCGTCGCCGTGAGGTTCCGTATGACGTCAATGAAGATGAAATCGTCGCCGCGCGCCGCCGAACGCTGTATGTGCGAGTGAAAGGGCGCGCGCTTTCACGGGGAGTGAATGCACGGCGGAGAACAAACGCGCGTTCTGTGCCGTGCTCCCTTAAGGGCTGCAGAAGTAGGCGTCTCTTTCCTCCTTTACAATCACCATATACGTACAGCAAACGCGCCTTCTTCTGACGCACGAAAGGCCGTGGGGGGGGGGGGGGGGGAAGGGAGGGGACGTTTAGCTGCGGCACCAAGTGCCTATTTATATCAGAGGCTCCGGCAAGTCACCAACGCCGCCCGCATTTTGTGCGAACGCGGGCAAAACGCCGAAGGCGTCGAGAACAGTTCTGCGTGTTGCCGGTGCTGCTGCATGTCCAAGTTTATACAGCTGATAAAGCTACTATCATTACTCCGTATAGCTCTCTACAAGTTTGCTATCGCAATTGATGCTTCGCCTTTCGGGTGAAATTGCGACAACTTTTTGCTGGCAGACAGGACATTAACCACATCTTTACATCCGGCTTGACTGTCACCACGACATCAAGATCACTTCTTTTCAACAAAACTAAGCAGGAAAGCGGCGCTCACGGCACACGTTTTATTGCGATAGCAATTATATGGACACTCCAAAGCAGATTTCTGCCGTCGGCGTCACCGTCGCCGTCGCCGTGAGGTTCCGTATGACGTCAATGGAGATGAAATCGTCGCCACGCGCCGAACGCTGTATGTGCGCGTGAAAGGGCGCAAGGGACGCGCGCTTTCACGGGGAGTGAGTGAGTGAGTGAATAAACTTTATTGTAAAATAAATTATTCAGCTGGCCTCATGCGAGGCTTATCTATGGTCGGGGCCCCTATTTCAGGGCTCCGCTGGCTTCCGCAAGCCTGTTAGCTCTTCTGACCAGGAGGATCTGGTCCTCTAGGTCTGAGCTGGCCAGCAGTGCCTCCCACTGATCTCTATTTGGATTTGGTATGTGAGGTTCGATGTTGTGTGATGTACACTCCCATGTTATGTGGTACAGGGTTGGTGTTGACCCGCACCATGGGCACATGTCTCTAAAGGCTGAGGGGTGTATCTTGTGTAGTTTGTGTAAGCTGACGAAGGTGCCTGTCTGTAGCCTACGCAGATCGGTGGCCTCTTCAGTCTTTAGTTTTCTGTGGGGCGGTGGGTAGAGCATACGATTCCCTCTATAGTAGTTTAATATAGTCGAGTAATCGGGATCGATGGGCGTTAGGTCCTCTACAGCGGATGTGTTGAGGGCCCGGTAGTTAGCGTATCCTCGGGCTGCTCTATCCGCATGTAGATTCCCTGTGATCCCTTCGTGTCCCGGTACCCATGTAATCGTTTGGATAAATTCTTTTTGGCATTCTTCTTTGAGTTTGGTGAGAATTCGGTGTGCGTTCGTACCAACCCTTCCTCTTTGGAAATTCCTGCATGCCGTTTGCGAATCTGTTAGGATTGTCAGCGATTTCATTGATTTCCTTCCCTCTTGGATAGCGAGTGCGATGGCGACTTCCTCCGCTTCCGTGATGGAGCTGGGGGATATCGACCCGCTGGAGGTTATTGTTCCTCTGCAGTCAGTCACCACTGCTACTGCTTTCTTAGCGTTGCCTGTGTAGAGTGCGGCGTCGGTAAATCGTGCTGCATTCATAAAGCCGAATTTCCTTTCGATGTATTGGGCCCTTGCCTGCCTCCTGCCGGGGTGGATGGAGGTTCGGGTCCATGTTTTTGGGAAGCGGGGTTACCTGGTACCACCTTCTGATGGTGCGCGGTATTTGTTGTGTTTGTTTGTGGGCTTGGAGTTGGGCATTGTAACCAAGTCTCTCAAGCACGCTCCTGCCTGTGGGTGTTTGGAGGAGCCGGTTTTTCTGCGAGATGAGTTGAGCTTCGGCTAGTTCTTCAAAGGTGTTATGAAGTCCTAGGGCCAAAAGTTTCTCATTTGGAGTGTTCTTTGGTAGGCGTAGGGCAGTTTTGTACGCCATTTTTAAGATTACATCTGCTTTTTTCCTTCTCCGCTTTAGTTAGGTTGTAGTAGGGCAGACTGTATGTTACTCTGCTGACTACTAGGCTCCTTACTAGGCGGAGTGTGTCTCCCTCCTTCATGCCCCTTCTTCTGCTTGTGACTCGCGCTATCATTCGGGCGATTTGTTGGGCCGTTGTTTTGAGGAGGGCGAGGGCATGTTGACATCTGTGATTGGATTGGAGCCACATCCCTAGAATCCGTACAGTCGTTTTCTCGGGTATGTTGCCTCCATCGATTTTGACTTCTATGCGTAGGTTTGGGTCCGTGGGTACCGCTCGGTTTCCTTTCCCTTTCCATATTCTTATGATTTCTGATTTGTCGGGTGAGCACTGGAGTCCTCTTTGGCGGGCATATTGCTCTATTGTAGTGGCTGCTGTTTGGAGCTGTTCATTCTTATCGGCCAAGGAGCCCTTGGTTGTCCATATCGTGATGTCATCCGCGTAAAAAGCATGTCTGATACCATGGATGTCTTGGAGTTTTCTGGCCAGGCCAATCATGGCGATATTGAAAAGAGTGGGTGAGATTACCGCTCCCTGAGGAGTCCCCTTGTTCGGGGGGTGGAAGGTTGCAGTTTCGATCTCTCCCAGCTTTAGCTCTGCTGTCCTTTGGCTTAGGAAGCTTCCCACGTAATTGTACGTTCGCTCCCCGCAGTTGGTGTTTGCTAGTCCTTCCAAGATTCTATGGTGGCTCACGTTGTCAAAAGCTCCGTTGATATCTATGGCTAGGATAACGTGTTCGCCTGAATTCGGAATGTTAGTGAGTACCTCTTCCTTTAGTTGGAGGAGGATGTCTTGGGTTGAGAGCTTAGCTCGGAAACCGTACATGGTATCCGGCACCTGCCCACTCTCTTCCAGGTACTGTTGTAGTCTGACGTTTACTACTCGCTTAAAGATCTTTCCTAAGCAGGATGTAAGCGAGATTGGTCTCAAGTTTTCTATCGCCAGTTTCTTCCCGGGCTTGGGTATCATGACTACTTTCGCATGCTTCCACTGTTCCGGTACGGTTCCCTTGGACCAGTGGTCATTTATGAATTTTGTGAGAGCGACTACGGCTGCGTCGCTCATGTTTCTGATGACGGCGTTAGTTATACGATCCACCCCGGCTGCCGTGTTGCGTGTCGAGCTTGCTATAGCCGCTCTGACTTCTGCAACCGTGATGGGCTCGTCTAGCTCTGGGTTTGGGGTTCCATTGTATTTTCTTCATATGGGGGTATAGGGGTGAAGTCCCCGTAACATTTGAGGTGTAGAGCCTTAATGATGTCTTCGTTTGTTCCTGGGAGGGTGTGTAGTAGCTTTTCCAGGGACTTTTGGCATTCGCCTTTGGGTTTTTGTGGGTCGATAATTGCCCTGAGGATTCGCCATGTTTTGGCTGTGCCCAGGGTACCATCCAGGGAGTCACAGAATTTTTCCCAGTTTGTTGTCACTAGCTGGTTCGCGTACTCCTCGGCTGTACGGGTAATCTCTGCAATTCTGAGTTTAAGTTTCCGATTATGCTTCTGTTTCTTCCATCTTTTCGTGACGCTCCTTCTAGCTTCCCACAGGTGGAGTAAGTGTGGGTCTACTTCGGGGGTCTCGTTAGTTCTTGCGATTTCTTTGGTGAATTTTTGTTTCTGGTTACGGATCTCTTCGCACCACTTATCTAAGTCGGAAATTTCATTGGACGTGGAAGTTTGTGCTTCTCTAAACCCGTGCCAATCTGTTATTTTTGCCGTTCCAATCTGCCGCCGTATCTTCCCAGTTGGGATGACGGTGCTCACGATAAAGTGATCACTGCCTAGATTGTTGAGTGTATTTGTCCATTCAACCCTGTCACAGTTCTTGACTATGGTAAGATCCGGGGTTGTGTCTCTATTTATACTGTTACCCATCCGTGTAGGTATGGCTGGGTCAGTTATTAGCCTCATGTTTAGCTGGTCGATCTGGTCCAGGATGTTCCTGCCCTTAATGTCTTGTTTAGGGTAACCCCAGCTAGGATCTTTCGCATTGAAGTCGCCTACAATTACTAGCAGGCTACCCTTAGCAAGGTGGACAGTCTCCTTTAGTAGTTTACTGAAATCTGCCTTCCTTTGGCTAGGGGGACTATAGACATTTAGTACGAAGGCGCTCTTCTTTCTACTGCCTTTGTATATGAGTTCCACGATGAGATGGGAGATCTCTGCTTCAGCGATGGGGTCGTGCCGAATTGCAGTGATTGTCTTTTGTACGAGTGTAGCTACTTTCCAATCGTTGTCGTTTGTGGTGTACACTTCGTATCCTTGGAGAGTGGGTTGGGTACCAACCTCTTGAAGGGCTATTATTCCCGGCGGGGTTTGTTGAGCGGCCACTAGTTGTGTTAATAGTCCCTTTTTGCGGCGGTACCCCCGGCAGTTCCACTGCCATATTTCAAAGTTTTCTTTGTTCGCGTTCTTACGTCTAGCCATGGTTGCTTTCTTGGGACATAGCTGCGAGCCCCGGTCTACTGTATGGCTTCTCGGCTCGTTCTCTGATTGTGCTTCCTGTGGTTTGTTTGCGGATCGTCTTATTTATTTCGATCTGGTAAGCCTGTAGTTTCTGATCGAACCTAGTTTCTAGGTCTTGCATTTGTTTTGTCAGTTGTGTCGTGACTTGCTCTGTAATACGTGGCAGTATTTGGATGAGCATATCCTGAATTTGCTTCTTTTGGGCTTCCGTTAGTTCCTGTGTCTCCTCCTGCGGTTTAGGCCGTTTAGATGGAGCGGCTGGCTGTTGTTGTGGGCTTTGGGGTTGGGATTGCTGCTTCTTTAGCTGTGCATTCTCCCTTTCCAAATCGCCTAGTCTTATTCGCATGAGCTCAAGCTCGCGTTCAAGCTTAGTGAATTGTATTGTGTTTGGTTGTGGTTTATGGTGGGAGGCTACTGCTGCCCAGCTCACCTCGTTACCGTTGGCTTCTTTCTTCTTCTTTTGTTGTTGTGGCTTGGTCTCGGGTTGCTTGTTGCCTCTGGAGCCGGACCTCGTCCTGGACCCAGATTTAGAGCAGGAACGGGATCTCTCTGGCGATGAGGAGCCGTCACGGTCAGAGCTCAGCCACCGCTTCTTCGGGATGTTTTCCGTCTTGGGACGGCTTTGATGTTTGGTAGTCTTCTTTGTCGGTTGAGTAGGTGGTCGGCCTCGTGGTGGCACACGCTTAAGTTTGTTGCGACACTCGGGAGCGGCGGTCACATGAACCCCCCCGCACAGGGCACACTCGGGTTCACACTTGTGTCCTTCCTCTGGATTTTGTAAGTTGCAGTTCTTGCAGGCCTTGAATGTGGGTTCCGGGCAAACATCGGCCCGATGTCCCGCATTTCGACACGTGTAGCAGAACTGGTGAGTTGGCTGATAGATTCGGCAGGGGATCTGTCCTCCGTAATAGTAGACATACCGAGGAACAATCGGGCCGTCGAACAGGATGATTGCGGTCCTGGTCTTGCCGAACATGCGGGCGTGCATTATTTTGACGCCCTGAGTGCGGACTCGCAGGTTTGCCATCAGCTCGTCTTCGGTCGTCCCTTCGTCGATGCCGTGGATAACTCCCTTGAGGAGGTGTTCGGGAGTCGATATGTAGGCATTTACTGGGTGTTGCTTGCCTTGGATATTCAGGCTCGTAATCTTCATGACCAGTTCGGCAGTCCTTTCATAGGGTGTACTGACCACTATGATATTGGACCCCGGCCTCAGTCGCAGGAGGAAATCTTCTCCTCGGCACTCTTGCGGGCTTCCGCTGGCTTGTGAGATCGCCCGAGCCACTTGATGGGTTTGCAGATCCTTTACGGCGAGCCCAGGCTTTGGCCGTATCACGATTTTCATGTCGTTGCGCGGGAGGGGCGGCGGGCGGCGGCGCGGGCGGCTCCTTTCAGGCTTGCTTCCAAGCATAGTGCCGTTCTGCACAGGTGGTTTTACGAAATCCTTGTCGGAGCGTCCCCTATAGTTTTCCTGCGCATGTGCGCCGTACCTCGCCATGCTGACAGAGGATGCCATGTTATCTTTTTCTACGCCTTGTCGCCGCGCTAACCGTAGCTGCCCCTCGTGGCTCAGGTTTTTCTCCTCGTCGGCGATTTGGGCGTCTCGCGCCTACCTTTTGAGCTGCTTTCGCGTTCGTAACGATAGAGCGATTTTCCACTGACCTTCTTTCGCGCTGTTCCCGGCGTCGGTGGTGGATCCCTCGTTGATCACCCCGTCAGGCAATCGGAAATCCTCTTCGACGGCCGAGGCATCCTCCATTTGGTCTTCGTTTTCGTGGTCCGTGTCCATAACGGTCACTGGGTGGTCCGGGCCTTTGTCCGATGGTTTTCACTTCACCTCGTAGCGGTTAGACCGCGTACGGGCTCCCGGGACCCCGCGTTCCCCTCCAGCCGGCAGTGCTGGCGTGGCGGTTCAGCGTGGTCTGGCGAAAGATGGAAATTTTGGGAAAACCAGGACTTGCCTTGCCAAAATCTTGGTATCAGCGAGTTCCTGGCGTCCTCTGATGCCTCTGCGTCAAATTCCGTGGTGGTCCGATGATTTTGGCCGCTGTGTAGGTCATTCGATGACGGAGCCGATGTGAGTGCGTCCGCTCACTTCGACGCTCACAGCGTCTCTCCCTTTCACGGGGAGTGAACCCACGGCGGAGAACAAACGCGCGTTCTGCGCCGTGCTCCCTTAAGGGCTGCAGAAGTAGGCGTCTCTTTCCTCCTTTACAATCACCATATACGTACAGCAAACGCGCCTTCTTCTGACGCACGAAAGGCCGTGCGGGGGGGGGGGGGAGGGGGAGGGAAGGGAGGCGACGTTTAGCTGCGGCATCAAGTGCCTATTTATATCAGAGGCTCTAGCAACAGTCACCAACGCCACACGCATTTTGTGCGAACGCGGGCAAAACGCCGACCGCGTCGACAACAGTTCTGCGCGTTGCTGGTGCTGCTGCATGTCCAAATTTATACAGCTGATGAAACTGCTATCCTTACTCCGTATAGCTCTCTACAAATTTGCTATCGCAATTGATGCTTCGCCTTTCAGGTGAAACTGCGACAACTTTTCTTCTGCGAACGCACAACCAATGCAACACCATAAAGGGAAAAAAATATAAAACACTGACGGCAGCAAAGACGTTTCCTTTCCTTTGCTTCAATGTGCGACAAGAACCTTCGTCGACACTCGATTTCAGCAGCCGAACCCATCTCACTTGAGAAAGGGATTTTGCCGAGCGTGTCATTAGTTGACATTCTGCCGTTGTACGAACGGGCTTTTGTAGACGCTGCGGAAACGCGGGAAACATGAAAGGCACAATTCCCGCCCGTAGTCTCGTTGTAACTTGTTTGCCCGGTGCGATAAAGCACTCTGGCGCGAAGTGCACGGAGCACAGGTGATCTCCATCTCTCGCATCCCACCTTTCACGGCTAACGACCCGCTCCCAGAGACTCCGCAATTCGGGATCTTAAGTAACCTGTCAAAAATTTAACGCCTGTTATTTGTAGCACACTCATATACCACATCAGTTAGCGCCCCTCATGAGTAACGCGGGCGTAATGGCTCAATCGAAGATGTTTTCGTATACTTACAGGTACAATATGAGGCCGCAACATTTCTTTAGCCTGTTTGCACATCCGTAATAAACGCAAGAGTGAGCCATTGTAAAACCGTTGGTGTTTACATGCCCATAGCGTCAACTTGAACTATAAAACAATGCGCGAAAGCAGCAGCACCAGCCGACGTCAAGCGCACTTTCTGCCACTGGCAAGATGTCTACGGCCGGCTTCACTTGACGACCGCCCGCTCCACGCCAGCAAATTCTATATATCCTCCTTGTAGGGAGCCTACATCCCTACACCCTTGTGCACCGCAGTGCCCCTGGCGGACTCCATGCAAACCAGAGCTACGGACGACGTGCGACGACGAGGGAGGGACAAGGCTCGGCCTTAAGGTGCTTCGCCCCTAAAAAGCATTTTCCGCCTAATTGTTAAAGCGTCGGGCTGCTGCTATGATGGGGAAGGCCGAGGTTCGAATCCCGCCACCTGAGGAGTTTTCTTTATTTCGACCCTGGCAAAACCATGCGATGGTAGGCAAAGGACGCTTAGCTTAAAAACTGGCAATGCTTCCATTATAGATCTGCCTACGAACCTGCCCAGTAGTGAGATAGCCTTTCTTAACGCCAACTTGCATTCCTGTCAAATAACACAGCCAACATTTCGCCTGCGTTGTTTTTCTTCGTTTTACAGCGAATCTGTTAAGGGCTCAGTCTTTGATGGTCGTGTCCGGATGTAGAAAAAAAATCTCATTGGTCGTATGCTGTATGTGCGAGTGAAAGCGCGTGAGGGATGGAGTCTTTGGTTGTACGACTTTCTTGCATCGTCACAACAGTAGGCCAGTGATGCCAGACTTTGGGGTAGGAAAGGCCTAGGACTAACGGAGGCGAAGTTAAGGATATTTAGTGATTCATTAGGTTGTTTTTGTTAACCTTTATTTATTCATTGTCTTTTAGTTCTGTGTGCACTTTAGTTTGCCAACTCAAAACCAAAAAGCCTCAAACCGAAAATCAAGCTACACACTGAACTAAAACACAATGAATAAATAAATGCCAACAAATGTACAACCTAATGAAGACACTAAAATACACACTAAACATCTCTTTAACTACGCCTACACTAATTCTGGGCGTTTCCCACGCGAACGTCTGGCAACTCTGGCCTACTACGAGAATGTATCGTCCTTACTCAGTTCGCCCTCGTCGCTCGTATTCTCCCGGCGAAAATCTCGTTGGGCCTTTCTTGAAGTCGTTGCTTTTCGCCGACTGTCGCATAGTCGTGGCTGCCTTGCAGTCGGTACGTTCACCCGCTCATCTTCGGAGCCTGTTTGACCCGGTCGCTGTTGCTGACGTGGCCGGGAGAGGTGACGGGTTAGGCCTAGCGACGTCCTCGGCCGCTGCTTCCGTCTCGCTCCTTTCCCGAGTGCCGACGTGGCGTTCCGGGGATCATCGCACGTGCCGGTCTGCCGTAGAAGGGGGAGCCTCTCTGGGGTGCCTGTCCTGCCGTGAGAAGCTGCAGCTCGTCCAGGAGCCTCGCCCGAACTTGCCGAGGTCGACGGCCACACCGTGGACGGCCAACGTCACGGACTCGGCCAGACCCCCAAGTCTCCCGTCGCCAGAGCGGTGCTGGCGATGCGACCTTCCTGGCCCGGAACCACGTCGATAATGCTGACAACGCCGTTTCTCCTTCGATCACGCCTCGGCGTTGGACACGTCGTCGGTGGTCGACGTGTGAAAAATTCTCTTTGGTCTGGAAGCAGCTGAGTCGGATGACGCCGATCCGGGTGAACTTGTGCCTTCGCGAGAACCCGCGCCCATCTCCGCTAGTCTTATCTTTAGTTCTAGAATTTCCTTTTCATTTTTCTGCTGTTCGCGTACTTGTTCATGTTCCTCGCGTGCTCGTTCGTGCTTCTGGCGCTCTCGTTCGTGCTCCTTCTCTTTCTCTTGACGAGTGTACTCGAAGAATGTCATCGCCTCATCCTTAGACATATTCAAATCCTTTGCTATTGCCGATACCTTAGTGTGTTCATTAGGTTGTACATTTGTTGGCATTTATTTATTCATTGTCTTTTAGTTCAGTGTGTAGCTTGATTTTCGGTTTGAGGCTTTTTGGTTTTGAGTTCGCGTGTAAATAAAATCTGCTTGCTGTGTTGCATGTATTACAGGATATATTAATATCCTGTAATATATATTATTATAATATAATATTATCTAATATTATTATTAGATTCATTATTCATGAGCTCGCCAATTGTGATGTTTTTCGTGTGTCACCGATCTCGGAGGCGTGCGGGTGTTAGACGAGATGGGGAAGGAAGACGGATGGCGACACAGCAAACAGATTTTTTAATAACACACACACTCAAAACTCAAACTAAAAATCAAGTACATCTAAGCACACTACGAGAAGAAATACTACAAACATGACCTCTCTCAACCCCCCATTGCGGACGAGCCGACGAGCGCAGCACTGATGAAGCACCGGCGAGCTCCCTACCGATAAAGAGACGACGCGCCAACGGCAAGGCAAAAGCATCAACGAGTACACCTACTGCTGGAAGAAAAGGGCCGACGAGCTTCGGACTCAGACAAACGTGCAACGACGAACGCAGCAAGGTGACTCTTATTTGTAGCGTCGCAGAAATAAGACAGGGTTGCCTGACTTTGGAGAGTTAGCCGCCACGGACGCGCATAGGCGCCAAGTAGAATGTTTTGTACATTAGGTTTTGTACTTTAGTTTGTATTTTTATTAGTATTTCTTCCCGTAGTGTGCTTGATTTTTAGTTTTGGTTTTGAGTGTGCGTGTTATTAAAAAATCTGTTTGCTGTGTCGCCATCCGTCTTCCTTCTCCATCTCGTCTAACACCCGCACGCCTCCGAGATCGGTGACAACAAAAAACATCACAATTGGCGAGCCTGCCAGGATCCGTTCCCGGATTCTATCTTAGCCCAGTCACCGATACTCGGCAGTAGCAAAGATGGAGTGGGAGCGTTTGGCGGCAATAGCAAAGGATTTGAATATGTCTAAGGATGAGGCGATGACATTCTTCGAGTACACTCGTCAAGAGAAAGATAAGGAGCACGAACGAGAGCGCCAGAAGCACGAACGAGCACGCGAGGAACATGAACAAGTACGCGAACAGCAGAAAAGCGAAAAGGAAATTCTAGAACTAAAGATACGACTAGCGGAGATGGGCGCGGGTTCTCGCGAAGGCACAAGTTCACCCGGATCGGCGTCATCCGACTCAGCTGCTTCCAGACCAAAGAGAATTTGCCCTAGAAAAT
Organism: Dermacentor silvarum; assembly: GCF_013339745.2. NCBI lineage: Eukaryota > Metazoa > Arthropoda > Arachnida > Ixodida > Ixodidae > Dermacentor > Dermacentor silvarum. Next base: position 145,800,892 of record NC_051156.1, read on the forward strand.
TAATGGCTCCTTTTGACGAGCGAAGAGACGACTTGGATGCATATTTGCATCGGTTCGAGAGAATAGCCATCGGGCAAGGCTGGGAGAAGAGCGAGTGGGCTAACGCCTTAAGCCTATGTTTGGTGGGTGAAGCGTTGAGTGTATATGGGCGTATGTCAGCTGAAGAATCACTAGACTACGACAAGGTGAAAAATACTTTATTACAGAGATTCAGGTTGACGGCAGAAGGGTTTCGAGAGAAGTTTCGCTCATGCAAGCCAGAAGACTCGGAGACAGGCAAACAGTTTGCGTGCCGACTAACTAACTACTTTGAAAGGTGGATAGAGCTTTCAGAGACTGACAAAACGTATGAAGCAGTTCGTGACAAAGTCGTAGGTGAACAATTTCTGGCCAGGTGCAGTAACAGTCTGGCAATATTTCTCAAAGAAAGAAAGTTGCAAACAGTAAAGCAGATGGCCGAACAAGCCGAACAGTTTGTAGAAGCACAAGGGTTGAAGAATTTGGGAAAGAGTGATAAAGATACGCACGCAGCAGCGGTAGAAGAGGTGAAGAATCAAGGACAAATGAACAGACCAAGGGGACCGCAGAGGCGTTTCCTATGTAATCGGCTGGGTCATGTAGCGATGAACTGTCGGGTGAGAGGTAATCGTCACGAAGCACCGGTAGTTTGCCAGTTGTGCCAAAAGAAAGGTCACAGAGCAGATGAATGCAGGACTAGTTACATGGATCAGACTGCATGCATTATGAGCACAAGAGAGGATGGACAGGGAGGACAGAACATGCCTTTAGTGGAAGGCGAGGTAGAAGGGCACAAGGGGACAGTGCTGAGAGACACAGGAACAAATACAATTTTAGTGAGGAAAAGTTTAGTGCCGCATGAAAGCATGACCGGATACTTTAAACCAGTGATCTTAGTAGACAGGTCAGTCAAGTATCTGCCAGAGGCACAGATCCAAATATCGACACCCTTCTATACAGGACTAGTCACAGCTAGATGTGTAGACGATCCCCTCTATGATTTGATTGTGGGAAATGTACCGGGAGCGAGGAAAGCAGATGACCCCGACCCAAATTGGAAGAGGACCGAGAAGGACGTAGAAGAGAAGGAACGCTTAGAAGCGCAAAAGGTGGAAATGCAAGACACAGACGCAGCCGCTGTAGTACAAACACGAGCAAGTAGCAAGGGCATCAAACCTCTGCCAGCATTGCAGGTTACGGCCGTGAAGGGGTTAGATATAACGGTAGCAGAGTTTCGAGAATTGCAGAACAAGGATGAGTCGATAAGAAAATGTGAACAGAAGATAGGAGAACGGGTGCAAAGGAAAAGGAGTCGGACAGTAGCGGAGTTTATAAAGAAGAATGATTTATTGTACCGGAAATGTATATTTAGTTCAGGTAGGGAAGTATTACAGTTGATGGTCCCGAAGAAACTGAGGAATAAAGTATTGAAGTTAGCGCATGATAGGGTAACGGCAGGGCACCAGGGAATCAAAGACACGTTACAAAAAATAACAGAAGAGTTCTTTTGGCTGGGAGTGCAGAGTGACGTGAAACGATATGTAAAAGCATGTGACGTATGCCAAAAGGCGATGGCTAAGGGGAAAAACGAGGAGAAGACTGGTGTTTGTTTGGCGATTGCCGATGACAAGGACATAGGATTGACGATAGAGCCAACCAAGTGTGAGATAGGCTACAAGACTAGGGAATTTGTGGGGCACAAGTTGGGAACGGGACGAATCGAGCCCAAGGAGTATAAAGATACGATACAAGCAGTGGGCAGGCCCCAGGCAGAGAAACAAGGTCGAGGAAGGATTTTCAGACCTACCCGAGCAAATAGAAGTTGGGCGGAGCGAGATGCAGTGTTTAACAGAGGAGCCCGTTCATATAAAGCTAAGCCGACGTATAACAGATATAATGAGAGGGAGCCTTACTTTACACATAGAGTATATTAAGGGACGACAGAACGTGGGGGCAGATTACATGAGTAGGGCGATGGATTGACTAAACAGTGAGAACATAACGCGTACAAAACAAATGTACATATTTGAAGTGGTGCGAACAATGAACTCATGAGTGTTGTGAACAGTGCAAACAGTGAAATGTGCGCGATAGTGCAGTGAAGTGTGGTGATGAGTGGTAAGCGAAGACGACGCACAGAAAGGCACCCAAGTCACAAGAGTCAAGTTCGCCACCAAGAAAGAAGACGGACAGAAAGCAGTTTTTTGAGAAAAAACTCTTAAAAAGGGGAGCCATGTCATGAGTAAGACGCCGGCGGCGCCATAAAAGAAGAAAAAGACGATGTGAGCGGAGCGTTCGGAACGGCACGAGCTCGCGAGGCGCGTGAGCCGAGCCGTAATCGAGGGATGAACGGCGCTGTCGGAGGATTATCGACGTGGTTCCGGGCCAGGAAGGTCGCATCGCCAGCACCGCACTGGCGACGGGAGACTTGGGGGTCTGGCCGAGTCCGTGACGTTGGCCGTCCAAGGCGTGGCCGTCGACCTCGGCAAGTTCGGGCGAGGCTCCTGGACGAGCTGCAGCTTCTCACGGCAGGACCAGGCACCCCAGAGAGGCTCCCCCTTCTGCGGCAGACCGGCACGATTGATCCTCCTCAGGACGCCACGTCAGCACTCTTGAAGGAGTTGGAACGCGTCCCGACGTTAGGCCTAGGCAGGTGGGCCTAGGCTACGGCGACCGCCATTGCGGACGAGCCGACGAGCGCAGCACTGATGAAGCACCGGCGAGCTCCCTACCGATAAAGAGACGACGCGCCAACGGCAAGGCAAAAGCATCAACGAGTACACCTACTGCTGGAAGAAAAGGGCCGACGAGCTTCGGACTCAGACAAACGTGCAACGACGAACGCAGCAAGGTGACTCTTATTTGTAGCGTCGCAGAAATAAGACAGGGTTGCCTGACTTTGGAGAGTTAGCCGCCACGGACGCGCATAGGCGCCAAGTAGAATGTTAGGCTTTGTATTTTAGTTTGTATTTTTATTAGTATTTCTTCTCGTAGTGTGCTTAGATGTGCTTGATTTTTAGTTTGAGTTTTGAGTGTGTGTGTTATTAAAGAATCTGTTTGCTGTGTTGCCATGCCTCTTCCCTATCCATCTCTCATAACACCCGCACGCCCCCGAGATCAGTGACAACGAAAGACATCACAATTGGCGAGCCTGCCAGGATCCGTTCCCGGATTCTATCCAGCCCAGTCACTGATACTCGGGAGTTGCAGAGATGGATTGGGAGGCGATATCGGCCACTATTCGCGAACAGAAGCTCCGCAAGGAGCAGGGCCTCAAATTAATCGAGGAGGAAAGGAAGCGCGTAGAGGCCGCTCGATTATCAGAACTTGCCGCAGTTACTAAAGCATATGAAGAGAGGAAGCAGCTCCAGGAGAAAGAAATCAAGAAGCTGCGAGAACAGCTACAGGCTTTACAAATGAAAGAGCGTGAGGCGGAGTCTATGATTGAGAGTAGACCCAATAGCGTAGTGGAGCCGCATGGCACGAGAGAGATGCCAGAAGTAGGCACATTAGATAGCGCCCGTGACGGAGTTGAGGAGAAGCTCACCACTGAGGAGCCTTTGACTCATAGTGAGCAGGATAAGAGGATGGCCGACGCCCCGATAGAGATTTCCATGCCCAAAGAGCAGAAAAGAGAAGGGGAAGTAGCTTCACCTCGTAACAATAGGGGGTTGGTAATTGAGAATGAGTACAAGGATAGCCAAGCATCAGACATGAGGAGCCAGTCAAACTCCGAGGGAAATGAGGAGGACGATAGATGCCCTAGCCACCCAAGCAACGCAACGCGTAAGGGTAAAAGGATTCCTAGGAGGCTGAAGACACGGCGGCGTAAGAATCCGCGTGTGCATAAGATGGGCTAGTCGATAAGAATGAACAAAGGTAAAGCCGATAGATACCCTAATCGCCCCAGAAGTAAGGCAGCCTTTAAATGTAGGAAGAACGTGCACGGAACACGTAACGGTAGGAAGATGACTCGCAGGAGATTGAGAGGAAAGCAGCGCAGGAAAACGCGTGCGCATGAGGTGGGTGCGCCAAAGAAAAAGATGAAGCCAGAGTTAAGACAGACAGCTTCCAAGCTGCACGAGAAATGTGCCAGAGCAAGAAAGCGAAGGAGACAGGCTGGGCGTAGAGAAGCGTGGGAGCTTAGGAAAAGGCGGAAAAAATGAACAGGTATAACCGGTAGGGTACTAAAGGAATATTATTTAGGAATGCCTTCGGACAGTGGAATAGTCAGCTCTTACAAATGTGTGTATATAGCAAGTTTATTCATATAGAGTGTTTGGGACAATGAACATTACAAACAATTGAGTGCAGTGTTGTGTGAACAGAAACAAGTGGTGAAACGTGCGCGACAGTGCAGTGAAGTGTGGTGATGAGTGGTAAGCGAAGACGACGCACGGAAGAGCATTCAAGCCACAACGAAAGTCAAGTTCGCCGCCAAAAAGGTCAAGAGAAAGCAGTTTTTTGGAAAAAAAAAACTCTTGAAGAGGGGAGCCATGTCATGAGTAAGACGCCGGAGGCGAAATAAAAGAAGACGAGGACGATGTGATCGGAGCGTTCGGAACGGCGCGAGGCGCGTGAGGCGCGTGAACCGAGCCATAATCGAGGCATGTCATGAGTAAGACGCCGGAGGCGAAATAAAAGAAGACGAGGACGATGTGATCGGAGCGTTCGGAACGGCGCGAGGCGCGTGAGGCGCGTGAACCGAGCCATAATCGAGGCAGAAGCGAGGCTGAGCTGGTATTATCGACGTGGTTCCGGGCCAGGAAGGTCGCATCGCCAGCACCGCTCTGGCGACGGGAGACTTGGGGGTCTGGCCGAGTCCGTGACGTTGGCCGTCCACGGTGTGGCCGTCGACCTCGGCAAGTTCGAGTGAGGCTCCTGGACCGGCTGCAGCTTCTCACGGCAGGACCGGGCACCCCAGAAAGGACCCCCCTTCTACGGCAGACCGGCACGCTCGATGATCCCCGGAACGCCACGTCGGCACTCGGGAAAGGAGCGAGACGGAAGCAGCGGCCGAGGACGTCGCTAGGCCTAACCCGTCACCTCTCCCGGCCACGTCAGCAACAGCGACCGGGTTACCCAGGCTCCCGAGAAGAGCGAGTTGAAGGACCGACCGAAAGGCAGCAACGAATATACGACGGTCGACGGAGGCACCGACATTAAGAAAGTCCCAACGAGATTCTCGACGGGAGAATACGAGCGACGAGGGCGAACTGAGTAAGGACGATACATTCTCGCAGTAGACCAGAGTTGCCAGGCGTTCGCGTGGGAAACGCCCAGAATTAGTGTAGGCGTAGTTAAGGACATGTTTAGTGTGTATTTTAGTGTGTTCATTAGGTTGTACATTTGTTAACCTTTATTTATTCATTGTCTTTTAGTTCTGTGTGCACTTGAGTTTTAGTTTGAGGTTTTTTGGCTTTCGTGTGAGAATTTCATGTCGGTTTCTTACGCCGCCGTGTCTTCAACCTCCTAGGAATCCTTCTACCCTTACGCGTTGCGTTGCTTGGGTGGCTAGGGCATCTATCGTCCTCCTCGTTTCCCTCGGAGTTTGATTGGCTCCTCACGTCTGATGCTTGGCTGTCCTTGTACTCATTCTCCATTACCAACCCCCTATTGTTACGAGGTGAAGCTACTTCCTCTTCTCTTTTCTGCTCTTCGGGCATGGAAATCTCTATCGGGGCGTCGGCCATCCTCTTATCCTGCTCACTATGAGTCAAAGGCTCCTCAGTGGTGAGCTTCTCCTCAACGCCGTCACGGGCGCTATCTAATGTGCCTACTTCTGGCATCTCTCTCGTGTCATGCAGCTCCACTACGCTATTGGGTTTACTCTCAATTATAGACTCCGCCTCACGCTCTTTCATTTGTAAAGCCTGTAGCTGTTCTCGCAGCTTCTTGATTTCTTTCTCCTGGAGCTGCTTCCTCTCTTCATATGCTTTAGTAACTGCGGCAAGTTCTGATAATCGAGCGGCCTCCACGCGTTTCCTTTCATCCTCAATTAGTTTGAGGCCCTGCTCCTTGCTGAGCTTCTGCTTGCGAATAGTGGCCGATATCGCCTCCCAATCCATCTTTGCAACTTCCGAGAATCAGTGACTGGGCTGGATAGAATCCGGGAACGGATCCTGGCAAGCTCGCCAATTGTGATGTTTTTCGTGTGTCACCGATCTCGGAGGCGTGCGGGTGTTAGACGAGATGGGGAAGGAAGACGGATGGCGACACAGCAAACAGATTTTTTAATAACACACACACTCAAAACTCAAACTAAAAATCAAGTACATCTAAGCACACTACGAGAAGAAATACTAATAAAAATACAAACTAAAATACAAAGCCTAACATTCTACTTGGCGCCTATGCGCGTCCGTGGCGGCTAACTCTTCACAGTCAGGCAACCCTGTCTTATCTCAGAGACGCTACAAACAAAGAGTCACCTTGCTGCGTTCGTCGTTGCACGTTTGTCCGAGTCCGAGGCTCGTCGGTCCCTTTTCTCCAGCAGTCGGTGTACTCGTTGATGCTATAGTCGCTTTTGCCTTGTTGTCGGCGCGTCGTCTCTTTACCAGTAGGGAGCTCGCTGGTGCTTCGTCGGTGATGAGCTCGTCGGCTCGTCCGCAACGGCGGTCGCCGTAGCTTAGGCCTACCTGCCTAGGCCTAGCGTCGGGACGCGTCCCAACTCCTTCAAGAGTGCTGACGTGGCGTCCCGAGGAGGATCAATCGTGCCGGTCTGCCGCAGAAGGGGGAGCCTCTCTGGGGTGCCTGGTCCTGCCGTGAGAAGCTGCAGCTCGTCCAGGAGCCTCGCCCGAACTTGCCGAGGTCGACGGCCACGCCTTGGACGGCCAACGTCACGGACTCGGCCAGACCCCCAAGTCTCCCGGCGCCAGTGCGGTGCTGGCGATGCGACCTTCCTGGCCCGGAACCACGTCGATAATCCTCAGACAGCGCCGTTCATCCCTCGATTACGGCTCGGCTCACGCGCCTCGCGCGCTCGCGCCGTTCCGAACGCTCCGCTCACATCGTCTTTTTCTTCTTTTATGGCGCCGCCGGCGTCTTACTCATGACATGGCTCCCCTTTTTAAGAGTTTTTTCTGAAAAACTCATCACGATTAATTTGAGGCCCTGCTCCTTGTTGAGCTTCTGTTCGCGAATAGTGGCCGATATCGCCTCCCAATCCATCTCTGCAACTTCCGAGTATCAGTGACTGGGCTGGATAGAATCCGGGACCGGATCCTGGCAGGCTCGCCAATTGTGATGTGTTTCGTGGTCACCGATCTCGGAGGCGTGCAGGTGTTAAAAGAGATGGAGAAGGAAGACGGATGGCGACACAGCAAACAGATTTTTTAATTCTCACACGAAAGCCAAAAAACCTCAAACTAAAACTAAAGTGCACACAGAACTAAAAGACAATGAATAAATAAAGGTTAACAAAAACAACCTAATGAATCACTAAATATCCTTAACTTCGCCTCCGTTAGTCCTAGGCCTTTCCTACCCCAAAGTCTGGCATCACTGGCCTACTGTTGTGACGATGCAAGAAAGTCGTTCTTACGGAGTTCGTCCTCGTTGCTCGTCTTCTCCCGGCGGGGATCTCGTTGGGCCTTTCTTAATGTCGGTGCCTCCGTCGACCGTCGTATATTCGTTGCTGCCTTTCGGTCGGTCCTTCAACTCGCTCTTCTCGGGAGCCTGGATAACCCGGTCGCTGCTGCTGACGTGGCCGGGAGAGGTGACGGGTTAGGCCTAGCGACGTCCTCGGCCGCTGCTTCCGTCTCGCTCCTTTCCCTAGAGCCGACGTGGCGTTCCGGGGATCATCGAGCGTGCCGGTCTGCCGTAGAAGGGGGAGCCTCTCTGGGGTGCCTGGTCTTGTCGTGAGGAGCTGCAGCTCGTCCAGGAGCCTCGCCCGAACTTGCCGAGGTCGACGGCCACACCGTGGACGGCCAACGTCACGGACTCGGCCAGACCCCCAAGTCTCCCGTCGCCAGTGCGGTGCTGGCGATGCGACCTTCCTGGCCCGGAACCACGTCGATAATACTCAGACAACGCCGTTCCTCCTTCGATCACGCCTCGGGTCACGCGCCTCGCGCGCTCGCGCCGTTCAGAACGCTCCGCTCACATCGTCCTTGTCTTCTTTTATGGCGCCGCCGGCGTCTTACTCATGACATGGCTCCCCTTTTTAAGAGTTTTTTTCCAAAAAACTGCTTCCTCTTGAACTTCTTTTTGGCGGCGAACTTGACTTTCGTTGTGGCTTGAGTGCTCTTCTGTGCGTCGTCTTCGCTTGCCACTCATCATCACACTTCACTGCACTGTCGCGCACGTTTCACCATTTGTTTCTGTTCACACAACACTGCACTCAATTGTTCGTAATGCTTATCGTCCCAAACACTCTATAAGAATAAACTTGGTATCTATACACATTTGTAAGAGCTGACAATTCCAGTGTCCGAGGGCATTCCTAATGATAGTCCTTTAGTGGCATACCAGTTATACCTGTTCTATTTTTTCCTCCTTTTACGGAGCTCCCACGCTTCCCTACGTACGGCCTGCTTCTTCCTCTTTCCTCCTCTAGCACATTTCTTGGGCGGTTTGGAATGTCCCTGCCTTAACTCTGGCTTCATCTTTTTCTTTGGCGCACCCATCTCATGCGCACGCGTTTTCCTGCGCTGCTTTCCTCTCAATCTCCTGCGAGTCATCTTCCTACCGTTACGTGTTCCGTGCACGTTCTTCCTACCTTTAAAGGCTGCCTTACTTCTGGGGTGATTAGGGTATCTATCGGCTTTACCTTTGTTCATTCTTATCGACCAGCCCATCTTATGCACACGCGGTTTCTTACGCCGCCGTGTCTTCAGCCTCCTCGGAATCCTTTTACCCTTACGCGTTGCGTTGCTTGGGTGGCTAGGGCATCTATCGTCCTCCTCGTTTCCCTCGGAGTTTGACTGGCTCCTCACGTCTGATGCTTGGCTATCTTTGTACTCATTCTCCATTACCAACCCCCTATTGTTACGAGGTGAAGCTACTTCCTCTTCTCTTTTCTGCTCTTTGGGCATGGAAATCTCTATCGGGGCGTCGGCCATCCTCTTATCCTGCTCACTATGAGTCAAAGGCTCCTCAGTGGTGAGCTTCTCCTCAACGCCGTCACGGGCGCTATCTAATGTGCCTACTTCTGGCATCTCTCTCGTGTCATGCGGCTCCACTACGCTATTGGGTCTACTCTCAATCATAGACTCCGCTTCACGCTCTTTCATTTGTAAAGCCTGTAGCTGTTCTCGCAGCTTCTTGATTTCTTTCTCCTGGAGCTGCTTCCTCTCTTCATATGCTTTAGTAACTGCGGTAAGTCTTGAAGAGGGGAGCCATGTCATGAGTAAGACGCCGGAGGCGAAATAAAAGAAGACGAGGACGATGTGATCGGAGCGTTCGGAACGGCGCGAGGCGCGTGAGACGCGTGAACCGAGCCATAATCGAGGCATGTCATGAGTAAGACGCCGGAGGCGAAATAAAAGACGAGGACGATGTGATCGGAGCGTTCGGAACGGCGCGAGGCGCGTGAGGCGCGTGAACCGAGCCATAATCGAGGCAGAAGCGAGGCTGAGCTGGGATTATCGACGTGGTTCCGGGCCAGGAAGGTCGCATCGCCAGCACCGCTCTGGCGACGGGAGACTTGGGGGTCTGGCCGAGTCCGTGACGTTGGCCGTCCACGGTGTGGCCGTCGACCTCGGCAAGTTCGGGCGAGGCTCCTGGACGAGCTGCAGCTCCTCACGGCAAGACCAGGCACCCCAGAGAGGCTCCCCCTTCTACGGCAGACCGGCACGTGCGATGATCCCCGGAACGCCACGTCGGCACTCGGGAAAGGAGCGAGACGGAAGCAGCGGCCGAGGACGTCGCTAGGCCTAACCCGTCACCTCTCCCGGCCACGTCAGCAACAGCGACCGGGTCAAACAGGCTCCGAAGATGAGCGGGTGAACGTACCGACTGCAAGGCAGCCACGATCATGCGACAGTCGGCGAAAATACGCGCATCGACGGACTTTCGTAAGAAAGACTTTCCTCTATCGTCACTACAGTAGGCCAGTGATGCCAGACTTTGGGGTAGGAAGGGCCTAGGACTAACGGAGGCGAAGTTAAGGATATTTAGTGATTCATTAGGTTGTTTTTGTTAACCTTTATTTATTCATTGTCTTTTAGTTCTGTGTGCACTTGAGTTTTAGTTTGAGGTTTTTTGGCGTTCGTGTGAGAATTAAAAAATCTGTTTGCTGTGTTGCCATGCCTCTTCCCTCTCCATCTCTCATAACACCCGCACGCCCCCGAGATCAGTGACAACAAAACACATCACAATTGGCGAGAATCTCGTTGGGCCTTTCTTGAAGTCGTTGCTTTTCGCCGACTGTCGCATAGTCGTGGCTGCCTTGCAGTCGGTATGTTCACCCGCTCATCTTCGGAGCCTGTTTGACCCGGTCGCTGTTGCTGACGTGGCCGGGAGAGGTGACGGGTTAGGCCTAGCGACGTGTTCGGTCGCCGCTTCCGTCCAGCTTCTTTCCCGAGTGCCGACGTGGCGTTCCGGGGATCATCGCTCGTGCCGGTCTGCCGTAGAAGGGGGAGCCTCTCTGGGGTGCCTGGTCCTGCCGTGAGAAGCTGCAGCTCGTCCAGGAGCCTCGCCCGAACTTGCCGAGGTCGACGGCCACACCGTGGACGGCCAACGTCACGGACTCGGCCAGACCCCCAAGTCTCCCGTCGCCAGTGCGGTGGTGGCGATGCGACCTTCCTGGCCCGGAACCACGTCGATAATGCTCAGACAACGCCGTTTCTCCTTCGATCACGCCTCGGGTCACGCGCCTCGCGCGCTCGCGCCGTTCAGAACGCTCCGCTCACATCGTCTTTGTCTTCATTTATTTCGCCTCCGGCGTCTTACTCATGACATGGCTCCCTTCTTCAAGAGTTTTTTTCCAAAAAACTGCTTCCTCTTGAACTTCTTTTGGGCGGCGAACTTGACTTTTGTTGTGGCTTGAGTGCTCTTCTGTGCGTCGTCTTCGCTTGCCACTCATCATCACACTTCACTGCACTGTCGCGCACGTTTCACCATGTATTACTGAGGCGCGTGAACCGAGCCATAATCGAGGCAGAAGCGAGGCTGAGCTGGGATTATCGACGTGGTTCCGGGCCAGGAAGGTCGCATCGCCAGCACCGCACTGGCGACGGGAGACTTGGGGGTCTGGCCGAGTCCGTGACGTTGGCCGTCCACGGTGTGGCCGTCGACCTCGGCAAGTTCGGGCGAGGCTCCTGGACGAGCTGCAGCTTCTCACGGCAGGACCAGGCACCCCAGAGAGGCTCCCCCTTCTACGGCAGACCGGCACGTGCGATGATCCCCGGAACGCCACGTCGGCACTCGGGAAAGGAGCGAGACGGAAGCAGCGGCCGAGGACGTCGCTAGGCCTAACCCGTCACCTCTCCCGGCCACGTCAGCAACAGCGACCGGGTCAAACAGGCTCCGAAGATGAGCGGGTGAACATACCGACTGCAAGGCAGCCACGACTATGCGACAGTCGGCGAAAAGCAACGACTTCAAGAAAGGCCCAACGAGATTCTCACCGGGAGAATACGAGCGACGAGGGCGAACTGAGTAAGGACGATACATTCTCGCAGTAGGCCAGAGTTGCCAGACGTTCGTGTGGGAAACGCCCAGAATTAGTGTAGGCGTAGTTAAGGACATGTTTAGTGGGTATTTTAATGTGTTCATTAGGTTGTACATTTGTTGGCATTTATTTATTCATTGTGTCTTAGTTCAGTGTGTAGCTTGATTTTCGGTTTGAGGCTTTTTGATTTTGAGTTCGCGTGTAAATAAAATCTGTTTGCTGTGTCGCCATGCGTCTTCCCTCTCCATCTCTCATAACACCCGCACGCTCCCGAGATCAGTGACAACAAAACACATCACAATTGGCGAGCTTGCCAGGATCCGTTCCCGGATTCTATCCAGCCCAGTCACTGATACTCGGAAGTTGCAAAGATGGATTGGGAGGCGATATCGGCCACTATTCGCAAGCAGAAGCTCAGCAAGGAGCAGGGCCTCAAACTAATTGAGGATGAAAGGAAACGCGTAGAGGCCGCTCGATTAGCAGAACTTGCTGCAGTTACTAAAGCTTACGAGGAAAGAAAACAGCTCCAGGAGAGAGAGCTTAAGATGCTGCGAGAGCAGTTACAGGCATTGAAAATGAAAGAGCGTGAGGCGGAGTCTATGATTGAGAGTAGATCCAATAGCGTAGTGGAGCTGCATGACACGAGAGAGATGCCAGAAGTAGGCACATTAGATAGCGCCCGTGACGGCGTTGAGGAGAAGCTCACCACTGAGGAGCCTTTGACTCATAGTGAGCAGGATAAGAGGATGGCCGACGCCCCGATAGAGATTTCCATGCCCAAAGAGCAGAAAAGAGAAGGGGAAGTAGCTTCACCTCGTAACAATAGGGGGTTGGTAATTGAGAATGAGTACAAGGATAGCCAAGCATCAGACGTGAGGAGCCAGTCAAACTCCGAGGGAAATGAGGAGGACGATAGATGCCCTAGCCACCCAAGCAACGCAACGCGTAAGGGTAAAAGGATTCCTAGGAGGCTGAAGACACGGCGGCGTAAGAATCCGCGTGTGCATAAGATGGGCGGGTCGAGGAGAAAGAAAAAGACTAAAGCTGGTAGATACCCTAATCGTCCTAGACGTGTAACACGTACGGGTAGGAAGAAGAGTCAAAGGAGGTGTAAAGGAAAGCAGCGTAAGAAAACGCGTGCGCTTGAGATATGTGCGTCAATGAGAAAGTTGATGAAGAAGCCACAGTTAAGGCAGAGCCACTCCAAACCGCCCAAGAAATGTGCTAGAGGAGGAAAGAGGAAGAAGCAGGCTGGGCGTAGAGAAGCGTGGGAGCTTAGGAAAAGGCGGAAAAAATGATCAGGTATAACCGGTAGGGTACTAAAGGAATATTATTTAGGAACGCCCTCGGACACTGGAATTGTCAGCTCGTACAAATGTGTATAGATACCAAGTTTATTCATATAGAGTGTTTGGGACAATGAACATTACAAACAATTGAGTGCAGTGTTGTGTGAACAGAAACAAGTGGTGAAACGTGCGCGACAGTGCAGTGAAGTGTGGTGATGAGTGGTAAGCGAAGACGACGCACGGAAGAGCATTCAAGCCACAACGAAAGTCAAGTTCGCCGCCAAAAAGGTCAAGAGAAAGCAGTTTTTTGGAAAAAAACTCTTGAAGAGGGGAGCCATGTCATGAGTAAGACGCCGGAGGCGAAATAAAAGAAGACGAGGACGATGTGATCGGAGCGTTCGGAACGGCGCGAGGCGCGTGAGACGCGTGAACCGAGCCATAATCGAGGCATGTCATGAGTAAGACGCCGGAGGCGAAATAAAAGACGAGGACGATGTGATCGGAGCGTTCGGAACGGCGCGAGGCGCGTGAGGCGCGTGAACCGAGCCATAATCGAGGCAGAAGCGAGGCTGAGCTGGGATTATCGACGTGGTTCCGGGCCAGGAAGGTCGCATCGCCAGCACCGCTCTGGCGACGGGAGACTTGGGGGTCTGGCCGAGTCCGTGACGTTGGCCGTCCACGGTGTGGCCGTCGACCTCGGCAAGTTCGGGCGAGGCTCCTGGACGAGCTGCAGCTTCTCACGGCAGGACCAGGCACCCCAGAGAGGCTCCCCCTTCTGCGGCAGACCGGCACGATTGATCCTCCTCAGGACGCCACGTCAGCACTCTTGAAGGAGTTGGAACGCGTCCCGACGTTAGGCCTAGGCAGGTGGGCCTAGGCTACGGCGACCGCCATTGCGGACGAGCCGACGAGCGCAGCACTGATGAAGCACCGGCGAGCTCCCTACCGATAAAGAGACGACGCGCCAACGGCAAGGCAAAAGCATCAACGAGTACACCTACTGCTGGAAGAAAAGGGCCGACGAGCTTCGGACTCAGACAAACGTGCAACGACGAACGCAGCAAGGTGACTCTTATTTGTAGCGTCGCAGAAATAAGACAGGGTTGCCTGACTTTGGAGAGTTAGCCGCCACGGACGCGCATAGGCGCCAAGTAGAATGTTTTGTACATTAGGTTTTGTACTTTAGTTTGTATTTTTATTAGTATTTCTTCCCGTAGTGTGCTTGATTTTTAGTTTTGGTTTTGAGTGTGCGTGTTATTAAAAAATCTGTTTGCTGTGTCGCCATCCGTCTTCCTTCTCCATCTCGTCTAACACCCGCACGCCTCCGAGATCGGCGACAACACAAACCACATCACAATTGGCGAGCTTGCCAGGATCCGTTCCCGGATTCTATCCAGCCCAGTCACTGATACTCGGAAGTTGCAAAGATGGATTGGGAGGCGATATCGGCCACTATTCGCAAGCAGAAGCTCAGCAAGGAGCAGGGCCTCAAACTAATTGAGGATGAAAGGAAACGCGTAGAGGCCGCTCGATTAGCAGAACTTGCTGCAGTTACTAAAGCTTACGAGGAAAGAAAACAGCTCCAGGAGAGAGAGCTTAAGATGCTGCGAGAGCAGTTACAGGCATTGAAAATGAAAGAGCGTGAGGCGGAGTCTATGATTGAGAGTAGATCCAATAGCGTAGTGGAGCTGCATGACACGAGAGAGATGCCCCCTTTTTTGTCAGTTCTATAAGCGGCCCAGCTATTTCTGCATAGTTTGGGATGAACTCTCTATAAAATCCCGTCAGTCCCAAAAATGACTGTACTTGTTTTTTGGTTTTGGGCCTGTCCACTGCTTGTATCTTGTCCAGCGTGTCCTCCTTGGGCTCGACTCGTCCCATTCCTAATTTGTGTCCTAAAAATTCCACGGTGTTGTGCCCTAGTTCACACTTGTTTGGCTTTATCGTCAATCCCGCATCCTTTACTTTCTTTAGTAGCTTTTCTAGGGCTTGCAGATGCTCTTCAGCTAACAGATTTTTTAATTCTCACACGAAAGCCAAAAAACCTCAAACTAAAACTCAAGTGCACACAGAACTAAAAGACAATGAATAAATAAAGGTTAACAAAAACAACCTAATGAATCACTAAATATCCTTAACTTCACCTCCGTTAGTCTTAGGCCCTTCCTACCCCAAATCACGAACGACGTGGCCCGGAACCACGTCGATAATCCTCAGACAGCGCCGTTCATCCCTCGATTACGGCTCGGCTCACGCGCCTCGCGAGCTCGTGCCGTTCAGAACGCTCCGCTCACATCGTCCTTGTCTTCTTTTATGGCGCCGCCGGCGTCTTACTCATGACATGAATTGTGATGTTTTTTGTTGTCACTGATCTCGGGAGCGTGCGGGTGTTATGAGAGATGGATAGGGAAGACGCATGGCAACACAGCAAACAGATATTATTTACACGCGAACTCAAAACCAAAAAGCCTCAAACTAAAACTCAAGTGCACACAGAACTAAAAGACAATGAATAAATAAATGCCAACAAATGTACAACCTAATGAACACACTAAAATACCCACTAAACATGTCCTTAACTACGCCTACACTAATTCTGGGCGTTTCCCACGCGAACGTCTGGCAACTCTGGCCTACTACGAGAACGTATCGTCCTTACTCAGTTCGCCCTCGTCGCTCGTATTCTCCCGGCGAGAATCTCGTTGGGCCTTTCTTGAAGCCGTTGCTTTTCGCCGACTGTCGCATAGTCGTGGCAGCCTTGCAGTCGGTACGTTCACCCGCTCATCTTCGGAGCCTGTTTGACCCGGTCGCTGTTGCTGACGTGGCCGGGAGAGGTGACGGGTTAGGCCTAGCGACGTCCTCGGCCGCTGCTTCCGTCTCGCTCCTTTCCCGAGTGCCGACGTGGCGTTCCGGGGATCATCGAGCGTGCCGGTCTGCCGTAGAAGGGGGAGCCTCTCTGGGGTGCCTGGTCCTGCCGTGAGAAGCTGCAGCTCGTCCAGGAGCCTCGCCCGAACTTGCCGAGGTCGACGGCCACACCGTGGACGGCCAACGTCACGGGCTCGGCCAGACCCCCAAGTCTCCCGTCGCCAGTGCGGTGCTGGCGATGCGACCTTCCTGGCCCGGAACCACGTCGATAATACCAGCTCAGCCTCGCTTCTGCCTCGATTATGGCTCGGTTCACGCGCCTCACGCGCCTCGCGCCGTTCCGAACGCTTCGATCACATCGTCCTCGTCTTCTTTTATTTCGCCTCCGGCGTCTTACTCATGACATGGCTCCCCTCTTCAAGAGTTTTTTTCCAAAAAACTGCTTTCTCTTGAACTTCTTTTTGGCGGCGAACTTGACTTTTGTTGTGGCTTGAGTGCTCTTCTGTGCGTCGTCTTCGCTTGCCACTCATCATCACACTTCACTGCACTGTCGCGCACGTTTCACCATTTGTTTCTGTTCACACAACACTGCACTCAATTGCTTGTAATGTTCATTGTCCCAAGCACTCTATATGAATAAACTTGCTATATACACACATTTGTAAGAGCTGACTATTCCACTGTCCGAAGGCATTCCTAAATAATATTCCTTTAGTACCCTACCGGTTATACCTGTTCATTTTTTCCGCCGTTTCCTAAGCTCCCACGCTTCTCTACGTACGGCCTGCTTCCTTCTCTTTCTTGCTCTAGCACATTTCTTGGGCGGTTTGGAGTGGCTCTGCCTTAACTGTGGCTTCTTCATCAACTTTCTCATTGACGCACATATCTCAAGCGCACGCGTTTTCTTACGCTGCTTTCCTTTACATCTCCTTTGACTCTTCTTCCTACCCGTACGTGTTACACGTCTAGGACGATTAGGGTATCTACCAGCTTTACTCTTTTTCTTTCTCCTCGACCCGCTCCTCTTCTCATGCACACGCGGTTTCTTACGCCGCCGTGTCTTCAACCTCCTAGGAATCCTTCTACCCTTACGCGTTGCGTTGCTTGGGTGGCTAGGGCATCTATCGTCCTCCGCGTTTCCCTCGGAGTTTGATTGGCTCCTCACGTCTGATGCTTGGCTGTCCTTGTACTCATTCTCCATTACCAACCCCCTATTGTGATGTTTTTTGTTGTCACTGATCTCGGGAGCGTGCGGGTGTTATGAGAGATGGATAGGGAAGACGCATGGCAACACAGCAAACAGATTTTATTTACACGCGAACTCAAAACCAAAAAGCCTCAAACTAAAACTCAAGTGCACACAGAACTAAAAGACAATGAATAAATAAATGCCAACAAATGTACAACCTAATGAACACACTAAAATACCCACTAAACATGTCCTTAACTACGCCTACACTAATTCTGGGCGTTTCCCACGCGAACGTCTGGCAACTCTGGCCTACTACGAGAATGTATCGTCCTTACTCAGTTCGCCCTCGTCGCTCGTATTCTCCCGGCGAGAATCTCGTTGGGCCTTTCTTGAAGCCGTTGCTTTTCGCCGACTGTCGCATAGTCGTGGCAGCCTTGCAGTCGGTACGTTCACCCGCTCATCTTCGGAGCCTGTTTGACCCGGTCGCTGTTGCTGACGTGGCCGGGAGAGGTGACGGATTAGGCCTAGCGACGTCCTCGGCCGCTGCTTCCGTCTCGCTCCTTTCCCGAGTGCCGACGTGGCGTTCCGGGGATCATCGCACGTGCCGGTCTGCCGTAGAAGGGGGAGCCTCTCTGGGGTGCCTGGTCTTGCCGTGAGGAGCTGCAGCTCGTCCAGGAGCCTCGCCCGAACTTGCCGAGGTCGACGGCCACACCGTGGACGGCCAACGTCACGGACTCGCCAGCCCCCCAAT